>NC_087218.1:41739696-41836691 GCF_015104395.2 Macrobrachium nipponense
TCTCTTCGTGCAAGGCGCCCTTGGCCAGAGTAAGTCTATGGGGACTTTTCGTGTGGCGTAATTTTATTTTAATGTTTCTTCTTTTATGATAAGTGATCTCTCTCTCTCTCTCTCTCTCTCTCTCTCTCTCTCTCTCTCTCTCTCTCTCTCTCTGTATTTCCTTTTAACGCCTCTTCCCTCTTCGTAATGAACACCATCATTTTCTTTGGAAGCTTAAATTTTAAGTCCGTGGCCCCTGTAGGCTTGTTCCATATGAGTACGGTTCACCTTCCTAATAATAATAATAATAATAATAATAATAATAATAATAATAATAATAATAATAATAATAATAATAATAATAATTAAAAGCCACAGTGGTGTTAAAAATATATTTTTTTGTACAAGGTTAAAAATGTCTATAGTCATTTTTAAGCTTGTACAGAAAAAAATTATATATGTTTTTTTAACACTACCGTGGCTTTACTTGTCAATATTATAGCCTCGTTACAGAGGTTTCTTAGTTCAATAATAATAATGATAATAATAATAATAAGTTTAATATATTTGAGTTTAACCAGACCACTGATCTGATTAACAGCTCTCCTAGGGCTGGCCCGAGGGATTATATTTTTATTTACGTTGCTAGGAACCAATTGGTTACTTAGCAACGGGACCTACAGCTTATTGTGGGATCCGAACACATTATATCGAGAAAGGAATTTCTAATCACCAGAAATGCAATAATAATAATGATGATTTGGCAACATTTTAGTCGTTTTTAATCGCTCGTTTACTTAAGGAACAAGTCTTGGCTTAGTGTTTAGGATACTCGCTTCACCAACAAATAGGCCAGGGTTTCATTCGCGGACAAAAAGTGTTACTTTTTTGCACCCGCATTTTGATCCCATGATTCCTCTACTGGCCAAAGCAGTGAATTATATGCGTGGCAGTTGATCGACTTTGTTAGGTCGCAACAAGGACTAGGGGGCCAGCGGCCTCATCCTAGAAGGCGTGATGAAAACGATGGTCAGCCCCTTCTGATGGCTCCCACTGTTACACGTGCCAGAATATCAGTCGCTACGATCTTTTAATCAAAAGAGTATAATTGGGAGTTGTTTAATAATTGTAAATTGTATTTATGGGTTTTAAGTTTTACGTAAACATGTAACGCAACACACGAATTCTACAGGGTGTCCATAAAGTCCCAGTGCCATTACAAGTATTATTGCTTAGAAACCAAATAACATAAAGGTTTGCAGTTTTTTTTAGAATAAAATGCTCTGAATGTAAACGTGAGGAAATGTGGAACATGCTACAAAAAACTGCATTACTGTATGTTTTATGGTTTCTGAGCAATGAATACTTGTAATGGCACTGGGACTTTATGGACACCATGTGTATCAAGAGCCAGTAGGAAATAATGAAAAGCAGCAGTATCTAGCGCTTTCGTGTATTCTTGATACACCTCATCAAGGTACAGTATAAGCTTTTCAGTATTTCCTGATGGCTCTTGATATACAATTTTTATGCGTTACTTGTGAACGTATAACATCGAGAATTCTATTTGGAACTCATGTTACCAATCAAAATAGCAACGGAAATATATTTATCAACTTTCCACCGTTGCAGTCCATGCCCTCATAATCATAAATACATGTATATGTATCTGACACAAGCGGATACATATATCTTAATTTGAAGATGGTTCGAAAATTCGAACAAAGAATAAAGAAACAAGATAAAAAGATTAAAGCCTTCAAGAGCCCTGAAAGTATAGGGGCGGAAGAACCCAATAACAATGTTGTCTTGGCGATCATTCATTTACAGAGGGGAATGATTTTCTTTGGTCTTCGCTCAGTTTTCATTATTGAAGCAATATTTCTATCAATTTCATTAAATAACAGAATAGTTTGGTTTTGTCTAAGGTGCTAATTGCAAGGTTCCGCCGTCTGACCACATCACTTTGCTTGTTGATTGTATTGAGACTTTAAATATGTCCGTTGCTTGTCGTAAAATCATTACAATCTTCTCATTGTTTGTCTTGTAATGTGTATCATCAGAAAACCCAAACAACTTTCATATCGACCCGAAGTTCCTGTTGGGCGAGAAATAGATTGTAAATAAACTGTTTCAAGATCAAATTAAACCAGTTTTTCAGGTCGCTGGGTTTGTTTATATAGTACAGGTAGAAAGGATAGCTCGCAGGTTAAACTATGTTTTTGCCTCGTGTGAATATACTTTTTTCGACGTAAGTGAAAACAATTTTTTGTTATTTCCTTCTGTAACTCTTTCCAGAAATAGGTTGGGAAAAAAGCTGTTTCAAAATCAAATAAAACCAGCTTTTCAGGTCGCTGGGTTTGTTTATATAGTACAGGTTGCAAGGATAGATCACAGGTAAAACAAAGTTTTTGCCTGATGTGAATATACATTTTTCGACTTAAGAAATTTTGTTTAGTAATTTCCCTCTGTAACTCTCTCCAAAGTGAGCTTCGTCATTATAATGTATTTTCTCTCCAAAACTGAATTCGATCGTTTCATCGATGCCGCTCTGTGCAAGGTCATGACTCCGGTCTTGACGTACCCGAAGTGAGTCAGAAGGCGACAGGCGATTACACAAGTTGCTCGATTTTTATCGCCTAATCTCCTCACCTGCCATTTCGCCTCGGAACCGCCCAATCCCCCAAACATCTGATTGAACAAGATACGAAATGTTCGCACTGATGGTGCAAGATACGAAATGCCCTTATCGCCTCGCATGATCTCCGGAGGCTTTTTACAAGAGACGCGACTCCGGTTTTAAAAAAAGCCACGACGTAAGACGCAAGCATCTTGTGGTCTTTTTATCGTATGCCCCTAAATCTCTCGTTAATAGCTGTGAGGTGGAAGAATAGATCCTCCGTGGGCGTAACTTTCTCAGGGGCAGAATTCCCAGGGTTCAGATTGACGCAGATTTGCCCGAAATCCAATGGGCATTTCAAGAGCGACCTTGTTTCTTCAGGGTAAATGGATAAGTAGTCTAGGGACGACCGCCCCCCGCCTCCCTACCCCTCTCCCTAGCCCCCCCTCTCTTGTAAATGTCAGTCACTTGATGCTAAGCTTCGTGTTTCCTCGAGAAAATTGATTGGAAGTAGTAAATAAACCGGCCTGTGAACCTTTATTCTATATGAGCTGCAACTTTTATTCCTGAAGAGTGGACGGAATTTCAATTTCTGTATTTTGAATACCTGTTTGTACATTATCAGTGATATAAAATCTTTGAAACTGGTCTGTAATTGGATGGGTGACCACGAATGAATACCTGAGGCTTCTGGCAATCTCCTTTTCAAAAGATCATTGCTTAAAAACTTGCAAAAGACTTGAAGAGGAAGTGGTCACGAATAAGACTTTTCCTCAGTAATTCGTAATTATAAGTAGCTGGTATCTGTCTTCACTTCCCTGTAAGATTCCCGTAACGTTTCCAGGTACTTTTAGAAATTAATTTTCAAAAGCAACGCGTTATTCTGTGTTGAACTCTTCACCTGTTCACTCAGTCTTCTCTTATTTCAAAATTTCATTACAGTTTCTGAGACAATAAAGAAATCGTCATGCAAAGCTTTGTAGGAACTCTCTCTCTCTCTCTCTCTCTCTCTCTCTCTCTCTCTCTCTCTCTCTCTCTCTCTCTCTCTCTCTCGTTGATCATCTTGTTCCTGTTATAATTATGTATAATTACTGCTCTCTCTCTCTCTCTCTCTCTCTCTCTCTCTCTCTCTGAAGTCGTATTCTTTTGATTAATCGCACAATTTCATTCCCTCTCTCTCTTTTTATCTTTCTCTCTCCAATGTCGTGTTCTGGTTTTGACCAGCATAATTCTCTCTCTCTCTCTCTCTCTCTCTCTCTCTCTCTCTCTCTCTCTCTCATTATATGCTCCTGTCTAACTTGCACGTAATAGAATGACGGTACTCAGTGATTACATGTTAATCTCAGAACTGTATGAGATCCTGAGAATTTCACATAACCTGGTGTAACTTTGGTTTGCTTGCTTGCTTTGCTTGGCCCGTGAAACCTGTTGGATTGTTGACTGCGGACATGAATGCAAATACCATCACCAGAGATGCAGGACACGTACCTGCAGATTTTCCACCTATCTATCTACCTGTCCAGCTGTCTGTGTGTGCGTAGATTACAGAGATGGGACCAGTCTGTAATACAGATATGGCGGTGTGGACTGTAATATATATATATATATATATATATATATATATATATATAATATATATATATATATATATATATATATATATATATATATATATATATATATATTATATATATATATATATATATATATATATATGTATGTAGTTGACTGAATCACGAAAGTTAGGAACGTGATAAATCAATAAATAAAGGTATAAGCCACGAGGGAAATAAACAACGGATCCTCCGTTGTTTATTTTCCTTCGTGGCTTATACCTTTATATATATATATATATATATATATATATATATATATATATATATATATATATATATATATATTATATATATATATATATATATATAGGATCTATTGGTCCATTTTTACCAGATGCATCTGTAATTGTATAGCCACAAGGCCCTCTCAACTTCTCAAATTCTTTGCTCTCTGGATACGCTTGTCACTACAAAGCCTTGCGATCCAACTTTCAAATAAATATGAAGAAATCATGATGTACGGTATATATATACACGTGTGTGTATGTACATGTATAATCATAATGCCTAATTAACTTCTCCATTTCTTCACACTCTTTGGATGGAGGAATTCGAAGCAATTTTTTCCATTTTGATCATAGGATTTGCATTGACAACGTGTCTTCAAAAGTTACACGGTTATACACTGTACTGTAAAATGTGACCAATCGATTCAATATCATATATATGTATATATATATATATAATAAATAATATATAGATAGATAGATAGATAGATAGATAGATAGATAGATAGATAGATATTGGGAGAAAGAGATAGAGAGAGAGAGAAAAAGAACCATGCTGATAAGCATATATTGATATTAAGGAATATGTGAACAAGAAATCATTCACACGATCATAGAAAGTATCTAACCACATCTCAGAGACAATGTATATTCTTCAGTTCACCGAACTATATATATATATATAACTAAAGAAATAGGAGGCAGAGAGCCAGTTCAGGAACGTTTTAAAGTTCTTTGGATACTACGGAGGAATTTATTTCACCTTTATTAGTTTGGGAGAGGTCATTAGATTAGCATGGATTCTCCAGCCCACGACACTGCGGGGATCAACTGTTGCCATTAACGCTGCAACATATCGCTCCCCCAAGCCTAAGAACAGCGAGGGGGGAAGGGAGGGAGGGAGTGAGACAAACAACCGCTAAGAGCAGCGAAGGAGGGAAGGAGCCAAACAACCGCTGGGGTGAGAAACCTTCACACCTTCACAATACACACGTCGTTGAAGGGGGGACATCATTGCTATAAATGCTGCTGCTGCTGCTGTTGCTGTTGCTGTTGCTTATCCCAGCAGTAGAGGGACAATCAAGACATCTTCAGATGAGAGAGAATGAAAACAATGCTGGGCAGTTCCTGAAAACATCTCGGTACCGCGGGAACGACCCGAAACATCTAACGAACGCGGGAGCTGTCGATGTGCATTCTCCTAGTCTTGGAAAGTCGCTAATGCCATTCGGTACTGTTCTTAGTTATTTTTCACTAAGCCCATACATTAATATTGACGTTAAACTGCGCACGAATGAGTTTCATTAAGATTAGAACTCGAAAAAGCTTAATTTCTATGAAAAATACTAGTTTACAGAAGATCTTTGTTACATCCTACACGAGAGTCATTCTAGCGAGGTTAAGATTGGCTGATAAGACATTGCACGTTTTTGTTATAATCCCGTTGAAAGGAAGAATAATCCCCTCTGATCAACCAGAAACTCCCAAAGATTTGTTTTCTTTTTATTCGTTTATACATTCGCACAAAGATAAAAGAGTTAATCTAATTAGCTATGCTATTCTTTACAGTTTCAAGGGTCGAATAGTTTCTAATTGCCATAGGGTTTCTAGTCAATTTTAAAGATTAGCTTTTTTCGTAATTAGCTTTGAAAAACTAATCTAGTTTTCCTGTTGGTTTAAGCAGACGAAGGCTTGGGGAACGTAAGACGTAGACCACACATGGGTAGGAGTGTGGGGATTGGGGGTTTGGAAGGAAGAGACTTCTTCCTTGAATCTATTACAGGATCATGCTTGAAGCTTTAGCGGAAGTTATTCTGGTCAGTGATATTTCAGCGATTAAAACAAGGTCGTTCACTTGGATTTAAAAACGGCAGTGATCTTGTTTACTTAAGCATGTTAGAGAATGCTGGTAAGAAGGTACACAAAAGTTATCGTTTGCTTTTTTTAGATTTACGTAACGAATATCGAACCTCAGATTTTTTTTTCTTTTAAAAACCGAAAAGACAGATTTATCTTAATTCATTATTAAAAATTTAGGGATTTTACAGTCAAATTGAAGTAAAGGTTAATACTAGTTCGTTGTTGCAATCATAAATACATCTTGAATTAGAAGTGACCAGGTATGCAACTTTTTAGATGCTGATATTCAAAACTTAGAAAGGGGAGAGAGAGAGAGAGAGAGAGAGAGAGAGAGAGAGAGAGAGAGAGAGAGAGAGAGAGTTATATGTGCTGAAACAAAGCAGGAAATATTCTCGTGTTTGGGTTTTCAATATAAAATATTGTAAAGGTGGAGCATATTCAAAATTGAAAATGCGTCATGTGATAAATTATTTTACAGGACAATGGAGAGAAATAATGAAATCTTAAAAGAAAAGAAAGGGTATATACATACCAAACAACTGCCCATTCTTTAATAGAATATTAGGAGAGGAAAACCTTATATAGAAGTTCTATAGAAAGGAAAATAGGTGTTTTAGGCAACATTTGGTACAGGTTTTTATGATAGTAAAATAGGTCATTTAGGCAACATCTAGTAAAATAGGTCATTTAGGCAACATCTGGTACAGTTTTTTTTATTAAAGAAAAGTAGGTCTTTTAGGCAATATTTGGTACAGTTTTTTTATTAAAGAAAAATAGGTCTTTTAGGCAATATTTGGTACAGTTTTTTTTATTAAAGAAAAATAGGTCTTTTAGGCAACATTTGTTACAGTTTTTTTATGAAATAAAAATAGGTATTTTAAGCAACATTTGGTACATTTTTTTAAAAAGAAAAATAGGTCTTTTAAGCAACATTTGGTGCAGTTTTTTATGAAAGAAAAATAAGTCTCTTAGGGAACATTTGGTACAGTTTTTCTATAACAGAAAAATAGGTCTTTTGGGCAACATTTGTTATTTAACAGTTTTTTTATGAAAGAAAAATAGGTTCTTTTAGGGGCAACCATTTTGATAAACAGGCTTTTTTATGAAACGAAAAATAGGTCTTTTAGGCAGGAACATTTTGATACAGCTTTTTATGAAGAAAAATAGGTCTTTTAGGCAACATTTGGTACAGTTTTTTTATGATTATAGGTTTTCAAAGAAAAAAATTTTTAGTATTTTTTAGGCAACATTTGTTACAGTTTTTTATGAAGAAAATAGGTCTTTTAGGCAACATTTGTTACAGTGTTTTTTATGAAAAAGAAAATAGGTCTTTTAGGCAACATTTGTTACAGTTTTTTATGAAAGAAAAATAGGTCTTTTAGGCCAACATTTGGTTTAACAAGTTTTTTTTATGAAAGAAAATAGGTCTTTTAGGCCACAGTTGTGATACAGTTTTTAAAGAAAAATAAAAAAAATAGGTTCTTTTAGGCAACATTTGGTACAGGTTTTTTATGAAAGAAAAATAGGTTCTTTTAGGCAACATTTGAGGACGGTTTTTTTTATGAAAGAAAAATAGGTCTTTTAGGCAACATTTGGTACAGTTTTTTATGAAAGAAAAATAGGTCTTTTAGGCAACATTTGATACAGTTTTTTATGAAAGAAAAATAGGTCTTTTAGGCAACATTTGGTACAGTTTTTTATGAAAGAAAAATAGGTCTTTTAGGCAACATTTGATACAGTTTTTTTATGAAAGAAAAAAGTTCTTTTAGCAACATTTTGGTACAGTTTTTTTATGAAAGTAAAATAGTTCTTTTAGGCAACATTTGTTACAGTTTTTTTATGAAGAAAAATAGTTCTTTTAGTTTTTTGGCAACATTTGATACAGTTTTTTATGAAAGAAAAATAGGTCTTTTAGGCAACATTTGATACAGTTTTTTATGAAAGAAAAATAGGTCTTTTAGGCAACATTTGGTACAGTTTTTTATGAAAGAAAAATAGGTCTTTAGGGCAACATTTGGTGCAGGATTTTATGAAAGAAGAGTAGGTCTTTTAGGCAACATTTGGTAAAGTTTTTTTTTTTATGAAAGAAAAATAGGTCTTTTAGGCAACATTTGGTACTGTTTTTTTTTTAATGAAAGAAAAATAGGTCTTTTAGGTAACATTTGGTACAGTTTTTTAGTGAAATAAAACTACGCCTTTTAAACAAATTTTGGCACAGTTTTTATGAAAGAAAAATAGGACTTTTGGGCAACATTTGGTACAATTTTTTATGAAAGAAAATAGTCTCTTAGGGAACATTTGGTACAGTTTTTCTATAACAGAAAAATAGGTCTTTTAGGCAACATTTGGTGCAGTTTTTATGAAAGAAAAATTATTCTTTTAGGCAACATTTATTACAGTTTATTTTATAAAAGAAAAATAGGTCTTTTAGGCAACATTTGGTACAGTTTTTTATGAAAGAAAAAAAAGGCATTTTATGCAACATTTGGTGCAGTTTTTTTTCTTATTTTTTTTTATGAAACACCTATGCAGAAAGATGCAAAATGGATGATTGCTTTCTATTCAAAGACGAAAACCAACAGTATCTGGAAAGAATGAATTGATTTGTTGAAGTAATCTAACGTCCGGTACATTTTTCACCCGCCAAGAAATCGAGACGTGTTGGCTGCTACTGTCGCTATAACTACTTTCAGTGAATGCTGAACTCGCAATTTACTTCACTGTCGAACATCTGCGAACTATCCACTAGATACTTATAGGAAGTCATTGGCAACGCGGAACTCGTAACTTCTGCAATGATTATCGGATTATCGTAATTATGTCGGCGAGTTTTCGTTGCGATCAGGTGGTCTCGTTATTAGTAGGTATAGGGTGTCATTATTTATTATCAGCAATTTAGTGAACCATCCGCTGGTGACGTCTATATATATATATTATTATATATATATATATATATAGATATATATGATATATATATATATATATATATATATATATATATATATATATACATATATATATATATTATATATAATATGTATGTATATATATTTACACAATTATTTGTGTGCGTGTAATGCTATGATTATGCTACCTCATTCCTGGTTCTTGAATTTTTGCCCATTGGAAGCAGTTTGTATTAGTATGGGTTACCCAGCACTTTTCTTATTGAAATGTTAGTGAACGAACTTTTGTATAGGCTTATTTATTACACTATACAGCAGTTCCAATCAGAAAACTTGTGGTATGATAGTCTCTGAAATTCTGAACTGAATATTCAAGATTGTAACTTTAATTTAATTTTATTTTATTTTATTTTATTTTTACAATTCTCAAGGGCTGACTATCTATCGTCAAGTAACCCTATTCTAATACTAATTAATTTCATTGTAAATAGTTTATAATTTGGTTAATTTCATTAGATAATTTGTTTACATGAAGATAAGTTAAGGCTAAATCACGAACCCTTGTTAAGGTGAACATCACTTGGAACAGAAATTACTAACCATTCATAAGATAACCATCTCTATGAACGAAACCATTGTTAAGATGAAAGTCAATCTAAACAGAGATCACAGACCATTGACAGAACGAAGCACCATGACGATACCACTACATACCCCACGTGTTCGGGGCCCATTTCCATTCACACAGATAGAATGCCACTTCATGCACTGCTATGAAGTGGACACTTTGAGATGGCCGAGTGCTTGCTCCTCTGAGACTTGCAGACGAGTGCTTGCGCTTGTGCTTGGGTAATCGGGATAGGGTCAGTCTCGTGTAAATTCTGTGACGGGATGCCCTAGAACCAGAGAGCCCGTGCTGGCATAAGGCCAGCTAAAGCTGGAAAAGATTTAAATTCTTGCTTATTTTGTAGCATCAACTACGTCGGACTTAGAGAAGCACGACGAATTGCTCATACCTTTACAGGATGAAGAGAGAGAGGAGAGAGAGAGAGAGAGAGAGAGAGAGAGAGAGAGAGAGAGAGAGAGAGAGAGAGAGGAGGAATTTAGCAATGTCAGAGAGAGAGTAAAAGGCAGTATTACAAATCAATTTGATGGAGGTTCTCATATTCTGTGAACTGGGAGTCGTATTTTAGTAAAACTAATATTTAATGCAATTTAAATTGTTGTTTCTTTAAGGTCGCTAAAGAGTAATGCCCAGCAACTTGGATAATAAAAACAAAGATAACTGTCAGTTATTTCTCAATCTTGCATCGTGTCTAAATCTATTACCAAACCTGCTTTCCTGCATGCAGATGTGCTATGTGTGTATTCCGTTAACTTTTACTTTACCATATTTAATATTTTTGAGCAATTTGGGCAATTTCGTTTGAAATAATATATGTGATATCAATCTTTCTCCTCTCTAGGAAGGTAGCACCGTCAATGCACCTCATGCGATGCACTGTAGGCATTGGTTAAGATTCTTTGTAATGTCTCTTGGGCCCCTAGCTGCAACCCCTTTCATTACTTTTACTGTACCTCCGTTCGTATTGTCTTTCTTCCATCTTACTTTCCACCCTCTCCTACCAATTGTTTCAGTGTATTTGCGAGGTTTTCCTCCTGTTACACCTTTGAGACCTTTTTACTGTTAATTTCCATTTCAGAGCTGAATGTCCTCATAGGTCCCAGTGCTTGAACTTTGGCCTAAATTCTATATTCTATCTATGTATTCCTATTTCTCATAATGTTTTGTTTTCCATTTTTTTTTGCAATGAACTGTTGTCAATGTTTTTTTGAAGCTATGTTCCCAACATTGTCTGATGACATCTTGAATTTATAATTTTTGCAATGTAGATACCGTCCTATTACCTGCATTCCACATTTTACACTCGTAACTTAGCTTAGGTCTTCCATTTTATTTAACGTGAATAATTTCAATTTATCCTTCCTTCTCGTTTGTTGTGTGTCGCAATAGCGAATTTCTTTGGGAGCCTATAAATCTAAAGGAGCAACTCTTGTGTCAGGCGCGGCGAATTTACCAAGATGAATTGCAGAAACTGTAGTGTTGCCGAGGGGGGATTTGGAGCACGTTTTATTTGCCTTAGTTTGTGGTCAGGTTACTCGTTGGGTCACCCCCCCATCCCCCCGCCCCCCAAAAAAAAAATCTAGCTGCCAAATTTCATATCGATCGTTGTAAATGATTCAAAATGCTTGCTTGTAAATTTAAATAAGATATATCGTGAATATTAGTTTTGTTGACCCGAATTTCATGCATTTGAGTATTTTTCCTATTGAAAAATATATAATAGACTTTTTTCCCGCTCGACTTTACTTGGGTTTACGATGACAACACAATGTAAGAAACTGTAATTTATTGTGAATAAATGAGCACTAAATTCATCTGCACATAATTTTAAATATCTTTATTACTTCATTCTGGCGGAATTTATGACCTCATAGTGTTAGAAACAACGTATATAGCTTAAAACATTTACTGGTGGGAAGAATATACATTTCTATAACATTACTTTTCTCATGACTTTGTAATACCGTGGGAGTTATTGCCGTCAGTGCACCTCATGCCGTGCACTGTAGGCATTGTTAAAGGGTGTTTGCTCTCACCTGGCCGCACCCTCTTTTCACCCTTTTATTTACCTCCATTCCTGTTTCCTGTCTTCCATCTTGCTGTCCAACCTCTCTGATACCTTTTAGTGAAGCATGGGGTTTTCTCCCAGTTCGTCCGGAGATCTTTGTACTACTAGTCGTTTAGTTTTTGGATCTCTTCAGCTTGTTGTCCCACAACTCCAACTTACTGACAGTCGTCCCCCCCCCCCCCCCAACCCCCCGGCCCGCCGGTGTTTGTCTTTATTGCCAACATTATTTGATTTCTTGTTTAGGCTAATTGTGAATAGTCTAAATTTTGTATTGATATGTAACCCAGCTAAGCTATATAATGTAAGAAACAAAGTGATTGATATTTGAACAGAATTACTAATGTGGTTGACTCGCGTACAAAATATATTTGTTTAGTTCCACCTTAATGTTATTTAAAATTTGAAATTTGGTATTTGGTTTGCTATATTTACTTATTTATTTTGCTCTTTTCATGAGGTCCAAAATCTGAGAACGACGCAGTTTACTTGGGAAAGCTTTATATATTAAAGCTGACTCAGACAGATGACTCCACATAAAGTTCAGATGTGGAACCATCCACTTAGCTGATGTCTTGAGCCTATCTTTCCTAAGATTGTTCCCTTTGGCCTCTCCCTCCCGCAGATTGTGGTGGCGTCGTGGACACAACCCTTCACCCCTCTGGGCGTTTGGCATCCCCTGGGTATCCGGATCATTATCCGGAAGATGCGTCTTGCACCTGGCGTATCAAGGTAAGCGGTTGTAATCTGGTCATTCAAGGATTGAGTGTTATTTAACCTTTAGCTCATAACTGCAGGTGGAATCTTCGGTGTTGTTGTCTTTATTTAAATTGTGGGGCATTCTACTTTGTTTAATTCTCTTCATTAATTTAGTATTGAAATTTAAGTTTCCCGAAAAATTAGATATGCGTAAAATTCCGTTTATCTACTCATAAATCTTTATTATTGTCGAGAAAACAAATATGGGAGCCACCACACATTAAAAACACTCTGCGGGTTTCTCTCTCCCATTTTGGCGAGAACCCTCTCCACATAGCACTAGCAGTAAAGTATGATTCGTAAATACCTTTTACATATCGAGTATCGTGCTTTTCTGTGCTATGTCTGAATAAGACAAAAAGAATAAGGAAGAGTAAAAGGAAATAAAGATTCAGATTAGTACTGAAAACCCACAATTGGGATTGGGTTGTTTCCCTTTAACAAGTTAGGAAACGAACAATTCACGTTTGGACAACTCATCGAAAATAGCAGCATGGTTCCTAGTGAGCTATATTTAATTATATATATATATATATATATATATATATATATATATATTATATATATATATATATATATATATATATATATATATAGTATATATGATATATATATATATATATATATATATATATATATATTCCATATATTCATAACATAATTATATTTCATTATCCCCCCCATCCACCCCCCCCTAGCTCGCGAAGCCCTCGCCTCCCCCCTTTCCCCCCACCCCCCATCCCCCCACCCTTAAACCTTCCAAGAAAAAGAGGCCGAGAGTCTTGTTTAATGTTTTTTTCCCTTTTTTTTTTTTTTTTCCTCCCATCCCATCAGCTTCCTCATCTCGGCCATCTCTTGATCTCCCGGCGTCGGAAGAGATTCTCCCCGGAGTCGTCTTCTTCTTCTTCTTTTTATCATTATGAGAATACAGAATAAAAAGTTGTTGTGCATCTTTTATGCGGATTTTCGCTCAGGCCTTTTTGAAGGCTGGGGAAGTCGCGTTTGTTTTCCCGTCTTTTTTTTTCCCCCTTTTTTCTCTCTTTGCCTCCAGGGATTTTATATTCGTGCGTTCATTTCTATATGTTTCTTTTTGGGTCATTTCTCTTTACTTGATTTTTTTTTATTTTATGTTTGCAATTGTGTTCTCTTTACTGTCATCATTTTAGTATTTCTTCTTCTTTCACTTTTTTTATATTTACGTTTTTCCAACTTGATTTCTATTGTTCTTCGTGCTCTTTAATTTCTGTAGCTTATATTACCACGATTCCTAAACAAACATTTAACTATCATTCTGAACTCTCTACAGCTTTTTTTTTTTAAATAATAGATAATCTATGTAAACACACACACACAATAAGTTTTAATGGTTTTTCTTTTAGATAATCAGAAACATGTTCATGAACCTCGTACGGGGGTAGGCATTGCTTAAGGGTCTTTGCAGCGTCCTTTCGGCCCCTACTGCAACCTCTCTCATTCCTTTTACTGCATCTCCGTTCATATTCTCTTTCTTCCATCTGACTTTCCACCCTCTTTAAAAATTGTTTCTTAGTGCAACTGCGATGTTTTCCTCCTGTTACGCCTTTCAAACCTTCTGACTGACTGTCAATTTCCCTTTCAGCGCTGAATGACTTCGTAGGTTCCAGCACTTGGCCTTTACCCTAATTTTTATATTCTGTTCTATTCCATGTGCATGAAGCAGACATAGATAAAATCTTAAAACGTAGAAAAGAATTCCTATTATTATGAATGAAGAGCAAGACTTTTGAGCATTTTATTACCCTTGCTTCTTATAATGACCTTTGTGTCTTAAAGACTGAAGATGATATAATCCAGCTTGAGATTTTTGAAAGTATATACGACCTTTGCTCAGTTCAAATCGGTTCCTCTTCCTATACTTACGGATTGAATTGAATATAGAATTTAGGCCAAAGGCCAAGCACTGGGACCGATGAGATCATTCAGCACTGAAACGGAAATTGTCAGTCAAAGGTTTGAAAGGCGTAGCAGGTGGAAAACCTCGCAGTTGCAACATGAATCAATTGTTAGGAGAAATTGGAAGGTAAGATGGAAGAAAGAGAATATGAAAGGATGTACAGCAACAGGAACGAAAGGCGTTGTAGCTAGGGAGCCAAAGGGACGCATCAATTAACCCTAAGTAATACCTACAGTGCATGAGGTGCACTGACGGCACTACCCCCTACGGACGCTCCTTACTCTCTACCCTCAGGCTCCCCACGGGGAGAAGGTGGCCATAAAATTTTGGGACTTCGACGTCACGGGATCAGACGGGTGTTCGGGCGATTACGTCAGCATCCTGGCGAGCGAGAGGGCCGAAGAGCAGAGGTTCTGCGGATCCCTCAAACCCAGAATCATTACTTCGGAGGGCGATACCCTCGTGTTGACCTTCGCCTCGAATGCCCAGGGATCTTGCAGGGGGTTCAACGCTACGTACCACATTGAAGAGGGTAAGTGGTTTGCCTCTCAGATTCCGTTTTATCGCTTCTTTGGTTTCTGTTTAATCATATCTTTGATTTGTTTGTAATATTCTTTTCATATTTTCATGTCGTAAGTTTAATATGTTCTTTATGTGTGATCTCCAGAATATGTAATGGTTATAATGACATATTGAAGTATTAGCAGTTTTTGCCGTGACATAAATTAATAGAAGTTAGACCAGTTCTTGAAAGAAAATTACACTTACGTATAGCCTGATATAAATTTTCGAATATCTTGTTTGATTACCGAGTTATTTCCTCCATGGTTTCCTTCTTATTAATCTGGTGATAATCTTCTTAGAATTATACACCCTGGAATGAGCAACTCGAGCCATCGGTGTAGTTATGTAAATATCAATGAATGAAAAAGCAGCGTCTTGTTTTTATTAATCCTTTCAGTTATACATTAAACGAATTTCCCATTTTCATTTTCTCCGATGTATCGACCTGTTCAGGAATGTCCCACGCTTATGTTTAAACATTTTGAGTAATAAACCTAATGAGAGTAATCATCCTTCACTCCCGCAGAATCCTTATCCTGTGGGACGAAGACCAACGCCCTGGAGTTCACCTTCATCTCCCCGTCTTACCCGGAGCCCGTAGGAAACGACTCCCTGGAGTGTTCTGTCACCATCGACCACGGATGCGACTCCCCCATTTGTCAGCTCAGGTACTGTACACGGAATGGCCAGCCAACTTCTCCCTGATTTCCATGTCCCAGAAACCTTCCTTGGAAAACTACGTCGTAAACAAGAAACAAATCCTCCTATAACGTCAAACATTGCCTTTTGCACCAGCTCCGGTTTTTTTTCTTTCTTTCTTTTTTTTGCCATGCCCCTAGGTTAGGTTAGGTTAGGTTACTTTAGTTCAAAAGAGGACTCAGAGTAATTTGGGTGTGGGAAACATAATGAGATTATATTCAAAAGATTGTAAATGTACGTCGGAAATAATCCTCTGTTCAAGAATATAGTCATAGTTATTCTGTGCAAATATATTTTGTTCTCTGTCCCAGTGGTGTATTAGATGACATTTCGTTTAAGATTCCAGTAGCAGCTAGAGACTGATGCTGGAACCTAGTATCTATCAACAACTGTAGCTTCCCTCGAATTGATATATATATATAATTCTACAAGTCACTTTCACCTTATTTACCTGCATATGTATAAGTATCTCAGAAAACCAAAGTTTCAACGCTTATTTCCCACTCGGATATGAACTTAACGAATCAAAACAAGCGCGCACGCGCGCACATATTCCCTCTGGCTTTTGCTCCCAAAAGCCCCATTAAGCTTGTCACTCGTAAACGCAGGGATCATAGTACATTTTGCCTCATTAATTATGCAGCGCTAAATTGAAAGGGTTTTATGTTTATGGATTAATTTATGTTTACGCTTCCATTTCATTTCTATAGGCTCCTGAGCGACTTATCATGGTAACCAAATTGTTCATCGCAAACTAATTTATCCAACTACAGGATTCTCTTAAACGTTGAATATGTCCGTTTAGTGTTAGAAACTTAGAAACTCTAATTGTAGATTTGTAGTGTTAAACCAAATACAGTGCAAAATCAATCGGCTAAATTTTGTATAAAGAAAATAAAAAAAAAGAGAAAGAATAGTTACTAAACAAAAACAACTGAGAAATTCTAATTGTAGATATGTAGTGTTAAATCAAATACAGTCCAAAATCAATCTGCCAAATTACTAAAAAAAAAAATGCAAATTCTCTCTCAAAAAACACGCACTGGAGAAATATATCGAGTTTCATCATTTTGACCAAACAACTATTTTTGGCTGGTGAAATGTTTTCCGTGCACATGGACCAGCTTTAAGCCACTGGGCAATTTTAGTCGCAGACTGTACAAACTATCCAAAGGAGTCCTACTATTCTGTCTTTATCTATCTGTCTGGAATGAGGACACTAAATAATGTAAGGTAAGATATAGGGCATATGTTTCACAGAACGTTGACAGATGTAGGTAGGTTGAGGATGGTATAATGCACATGCAGTGATATTAATAATTTAATATTAAGTTATTTATACTTTAATGTTATATTTCTCTGGTTAGTAGGAAACGGTAAAATCTATTAGAATCATTACTGTATACCGACCGAACCGATCTCGTGACCATCAGTTATAATCCCAATCCTGATGCTGCCAAGTTTCCCCTTTAACATCCGCGAGAGGCTCCGCCGTCTTTCCTCGCACGTCTAATCTTTTATCTTTTGATATAGCTTCAGTTATGTTTCGCTTTTGAAACCATCACTACTTCTAGGTCATCAAGCGATCCTTATTTGTCTCGCTAAGTGGCCCGGCCGCTGGTTGGGTTAAAAAGAAAATTCTTTCCTCTCTCTCTCTCTCTCTCTCTCTCTCTCTCTCTCTCTCTCTCTCTCTCTCTCTCTCTCTATATATATATATATATATATATATATATATATATAATATATATATATATATATATATATATATATATATATAGAGAGAGAGAGAGAGAGAGAGAGAGAGAGAGAGAGAGAGAGAGAGGACACTGTAATATCTTTTGCAGACTAAATTTAGGACGTTCCTTTAACAGATGTAACATTAAAAATCTTTCCATTTTGTTCTTCTTGCTTTTTTTTTATCTTATAATGCCCAGAAGCCAATTTACTTTAAGCACTACCGCAGCAAAAATCTTTTCCAATTTTGAGTCTTGCATGCCTAAGACCTCAAGACCAATTCGTATGTAATTCTGCCTTGATGCAGCGATAAAACGCCCCGTTTAATTTGTTTAAGTACAGTAACTGGATGACATTACAAGTTCAGATTCACCATAAGGTCTGAACCCTTTTAATAACCCTAGTATGGCACATGCCGCCAACTCTACTTAGAAAAATTATACTGTCGCATCAGAAAGATTGAAATTTATTGAAAGAAAGATTGAAATTTATTGAAGAAACATGCACGTTTCGGTGCGTGCAAGATGTTAATTTTATGCTTAACTACACCAAAATCGTAGTGTCAAGTCTCAGACTTCGTGCTGACATTTTAAGTGATTCAGAATTACTTCTGAAGTGCCGAAGAACTTTAAGGTATTATGGGAAATATCTCGGCCTTAGGTTCTGAGGGTCTCTTTAATTTTGGGGATAACTCAGCTAAACTTTCAATTAAGATTTCATGCACTAGTTTCAAACTCAGTCGTTCGATCCCCAGCTCTGCCAGCAAGGAATCAGAGGAATTTATTTCTGGTGATAGATATTCATTTTTCGATATGGTTCGGATCCCTTAATAAGATGTAGGTCCCGTTGCTAATTAACTAAATGGTTCCTAGCCACGTAAAAATGCCTGATCTCTTCGGGCCAGCCCTAGGAGACCTGTTAATCAGCTCAGCGGTCTGGCAAAACATAAGATACGCTTAACCTTTTCAAACCCAGTTGCCTAAATCGAGAAGTATATTTAGCTCCGTCAGAGAACATTTTGAGTTGAGTTGAATATTGAATTGAGGCCGAAGGCCAAGCACTAGGACTTATGAGGTCATTTAGCGCTGAAATGGAAATTGACAGTAAAAGGTTTGAAAGGTGTAACACGAGGAAAACCTCGCATTTGCACTATGACTCAAGTGTTAGGAGAAGAGGGTGGAAAGTAAGATGAAGAAAGAGAGGATTTTGGATCAAGGGACAACAATGTCGTCTGTGTCCTAACTGACATCAATTTGTAGACAGATGTCTATTTTTCTCCCCTTTCCAGACTGGACTTCGACGACTTCCAGCTCCAGCCTCCGTACTGGGGGTCCTGCAAGTACGATCGTTTCTATGCAGAGAGCGTCACTCCTTTGCCAACCCTCTGCGGCGTCAATAATGGATCGCACAGTTAGTGTTCCCAAAAGTCTTCCTGTCGGCCTTAGTCACTAAAGTTCTATTAGGAATGTATATAGAAAAATGAAATGTTCAGTGTTGTGTATACTATCTATGACGTTTTAATTGACTGAAAACGTCTATTTATTGGTTGTGATCGTATTACAGATTAAATTTTTCATAAGCAGTGCTATTACACTGTAATGAGAGCGATGTTCTTAACGGGAACGTATTGATTTCTTTAATATAATATATTATATATATATATATATATATATATATATAATATATAATATATATATATATATATATATATATATATATATATATATATGCAATATTTTTATGATGGATTTTTCCAAGGTGAGCATAATGGAAATTCTTTGCGTTTTCAGATAAAGTAAATAAAAATAATTGATTTAATTTGGACTCTTAAGCCTTTCAAAAATAACCAACAAGAGGCGAGGATCATGAAAATCCTGTCATTAGTCTTGAGTGGTGTCTGTTATTACGTTCAACGTCTACCAGAATGAAGCTGGTATAAAGAGAATTGTGTTTTACTTATTTCATACAAGACTTGATACAAAGTTCAAATATGTTTTGGGCTCACTTTCTCCCTCTTTGTGTACAGTCATAAAGTGTAACATACTCCCTCTTCGTGTAACAGTCATAAAATGTTAACGTACTCCCTCTACGTGTACTACAATCATAAAGTGTAACATTCTCCCTCTTCGTGTAACAGTCATAAAGTGTAACATACTCTTTCAGTGTACGTCAACGTTCAAGGCCGAAGTAAGACTGACCTGACATTCCTCTTGAGTGACATAGAATACTACCTGTACCACTGCTACGACATCTACGGAACCAACGTCCTGCCCGACACGGGGTCAGCCAACTTGAATCCTCACGCGCGGAGCGCGGAGGGCGCGGAGGGCGTTGAATGTGGATGACTTCGGCGCCACTTCCTACCAGGAGATGATGGCGTACCCTGGAGGATCTTACCTTAGGCAGGTGAGCAGAAGAACTGTACCTTTAGAATGAAATAATTTTGTTATTTCTGAAACGGTAAGTTCCTCGTTGGACGAGTGATTTACGTGCTCGCTTACAGAGTCGGTGGTCCGGAGTTCGATTCCCCGCTCTGCCAACATGGAATCAGAGGAATTGGTTTCTGGTGATTAGGAATTAATTTCTCGAAATAATGTGGTTCGGATCCCACAGTAAGCTGTAGGTCCCGTTGCTAGGTAACCATTTGGTTCCTAGCCACGTAAACATATCTAATCCTTTACGCCAGCCCTAGGAGAGCTGTCAAGCAGCTCAGTGGTCTGGTTAAATTAAAATATACTTAACATATATGAAACGGTAAGAACAACAGCCAAAACAATAGCATTAACCATGGTGGGATTAGGGGCTGTGCTATTCTTACCAGCAAAAACGCAAGCGTTCGATTTCTAGACTAGGCGGTGGGTCTTTCACCCGTTCTGTTAAATACCATTGCGCATCTTTTGACCGCAGCACTGAATTATCTAAAATGCATCACTATATTGTGACCGGAAATAATGATATAGTGGCTCACAAACTTTAAGACGCTGACAGCCATGTTGATAACAATATTTTTCTTATCTGAATGCTATTAATAGGAATAAAAATGAACATACAATCTGCAAAATTCGGTAAACCGAGAATTCAAACGTCTTTGTGTTAGGATTGTGAAACACCAGGACATCCAAAAAATTTAATTTACTCTCTGATTCCTTTTCATAGTCTCCCCCACGAGGGGCCCCCCTATCCATTGCTACGCCAGATCTTTGTTCATAGGCATCACCATTGACAGTGAAAATAGTAGACTCTACGCACAGTTTAATGAGGTTAAGAAACACTTCAGTGGGGGAAGTGGGCATAAACTTGGGTACATTATCAAACTTATCACGTAACCAAGAGGGACATTAGTAAATAAAGATGTGATCCCGAAAAGTCATCCAACACCCTTAATCTGAATGAAATCATCCCTGTGTCTGATATGTGTGGAGGATATCGTTCCTACCAAAGGTGCAGGTTGCTTAGCAAGCCATTAAACCAACATGGTGGCTTGCGAACTTAGGTAGGCCGTTACCAATGCGGAAATGGGGGTGTGGCTAGTAACGTCGTCTCAAAATTTGCTGAAGACCAAAAGGTTAAGAGCCACACCGACCCTCTAAAGGAAAAAAGGGAAAATGTAATTTAAAAAAATGAGAACGCGACCATTTTCTCACTTAATTACCGTGTGACATTCAGGATGTTAAAAGACATTTTACGGCAAACGTTTTCTGTAATGTCCATCATTTAATTGAGTTAGGAAAACTGGCGACGTCATGACAATGTCCATCGTCGCTGGATGAGGTCCAGTATTAGCTGATTTAGTTTTATCATTTTTGACATAAGTCATCTGCGCCTTCATTGAATTACGACAGAAATCCTTTGGATACTGAATCCTTTCATCTCTGTTCAGATTGCAACCGGGACGACCCCACCCAATGGCGGCGGAGTGGTGGTGGTGGTGGTGGTACTACTGCTGTTGGTACGACTTCCTTCGTTAATGAAGTGGACACCACAACACACGGTGATGTCACAGTTGCTCTCTACAACTACAAGTAAGTTGAATTTTTCCGAAAGACATAGAATTGTTAGATTTTGTGTAAAAACCGGTATCTAACTACGAAATTATTAAGAATTCATAGTTTTTTTTCCTGCTTACCCTCGATTTTACCATCTCATCTCATGTCGAAATCTTATTACAGATTTCGTTCGAGGCCCCGCCATCTTTTCATAATTGAATAATCTTAATTGAATAGAATCATACTTCTTGAAACACTAAATTGAAATGCATTCAAAATGTCAATGTATTGAATGTTTAGGTAAAGGACAACAAATAATATAATAATCACTAATTTTTATATTGAAGAGCTTGTGAATTACTGTTTTATATATATTCTTCCCCTCCGCTTTATATCATAACAAATACTTCAACCTTTGATCGCCTAATTTCATTCTTATGTAGTACTTCTTTACAAAGTGTCATTAAAGAAAATAACTAAAACGTTTGACTTGAAGCTAAAATAAGTCGAGAATAAGACTTATTTAATTCCAGGGATGCTGAGATCGTCACGTTTGATACACGTCGAGCGTGGAAGGTACGAGTCACCCAGATACCTTGTGACTGCCCCAATACCCGAGTGCCCAAAGGTAAGGAAGTCAGACAGTTACCTCGCGTTTTTGAAGTCTAGTTCAGACTAACGTAAATTATGAATTTTTAAAATTCAAAATGAACATGTGATTTGCAAAAATGTTCAAAATAATTCTCGGAAATGTTAGTAAGGAAAACAATGTTTTTGTACTTTATGCTTACGCTTATGTGCTAACAGGTAAACAGTGGCATAATTACACAAATATGAATGTTGTAATGTGCTGTTTAATGTCTGTATGGATGAAGTGATGCAAGAAGTCATTGAAAGAACAGTAGATGTACGTGTTAAGTTGCCGGATAAACGGATCGTGCATGGAGGTTGTTTTTGATTAAGCTGGCCTATAAACCAGCACGGATTCTTGCACATAGAGCAACCCGTAATGCATGGAGGGGGAATGGCAGATGTTTGCGGACGGTACAGTAATTATTAAAGGCAATCCAAAGAAACAGCAGAGACAAAAGCCATATCTCGACAGTGTTTGTAAGATGAGGAAGTTGAGAATGAGTCAAGACTTGGGAAAAATTAATGTTGACAAGGATGGTGAAAGAATGGAAGTAGTAGATTCGTGTCGGTCACTTCAGATGATGGTAAGATGTGACAAGAAGGAAGTCGCAGACCAATGAAGCAAGGAAGGTAGCAGCGTAAACATAAAAGACTGAAAGGAAACTTGGAGTGTCAATAGAAGCTAAGGTTGGAATGTATGAAGAAATTGTTGAGAGTACTCTCCTGAGTGACAGTAAAGCGTGGATATTGAATACACATGAAGAGAAAAAGATGGAAACTGAAGAAATGAATTGTTTACATTATATAAGATAAAAGGAAAACTGAATAGGATAAGTTTGTGGCAGGAGTTCACAGTTCAGAACTATATGGACGAAGGGTAATTGGAAGACTAGGAAGGGCTAAAAAATAAGGCATTAAAAATGCATTCAAAAGGAAGAGTGTATGCGAGAATGGCCTAATGTGTGTTGGAGTTTGATGTGCTGTTGATGGGGTTTCTATGCAGGTGTATGAAGTGGCTAATGTTTTCAGAGTTTCCAGCAGAGGGTTCATCCAATGTGCAGTAACTATGGTTTGAATGTGGCAGTGATCGTTGTCGTGTCTTTTCTTGGGAGCCAACCTGTGTAATTTGCTGGTTCGTTGCCTACAGCCAAAATTTCCAATTAAAGATCATTCAGCCAGAAGCTACGAATCTGTGAATCGTGAAATTGGAAGGGATCAGATCATAAACTAAATAACTTTGCAAAGAAATAGGTTTACAGCCGAAAAAAAACAGCTATGCCTGATCTCTTTACGTAAGTCATGTCTCATGTGCCTGTGTCTCTTGCCAGTTTCGAAACATTTTAAGTTACGGAGGAACCGTGACAGATACTGTGTTTATTTCTGGAGACGGTCCCCTTCAGCGGGGTGATTTGTCATTTGCAGGGGGGGGGGGGAAACAGGCTGAAAAAAGAAGTGTCGTTTCCTGCTCATTTCAAAATTGGTTTTACGAGATTAAATATTATATTAACATAAGTTTCAATAGGAAGAAACCATTTCACATATACATTATCTTGTGTTCGAATATTATATGCAAAATTTAATAACTGTCAGTTACTTGATTAAATTATTAGATATACTCTTCAAGTTGAATGCATCTCGTTTTAGTAGTGTATTATATACCTTGCTCCTGTGGATGCAGTGGGAACCCCTTTAATTTTTTCCATGGAAGATAACTTATCAAGAAGATTCTAACAGAATCTTGTTAAATCTAGTATTCCTTCACTAAGAGGATGCACATTACAACTGTGTAAGTGATCAAGCTTTCACACACACACACACACACACACACACACACACACACACACACACACACACACACACACACACACACACATAATATATATATATATATATATATATATATATATATATAGTATATAATGTGTATATATAGATATTTGAACGAGAAAGAATGTATATATATAGTATATATATATATATATATATATATATATATATATATATATATATATATATATATATATATATATATATATATACATAATAAGGGGAAAGGGGAAGAGCATTATTTTTACAAGCAATAATGTTTTTTATTATCATTACAGTACCGGAAGGAATTTCTAAATCGCAAGCATTTAGGGAATACAAGGTCCATTAGGTTACGACCAAGTCGCGAGGATTACGAATGCTAATCTTCTTTAAAATAGGATCCAAAAAGATCAGTACATCCCATTAGTTCCCATATGAACGATAAATCGACGTTCGGGAATCCGATTTTGGGGGATTTCATTGAAAATAACAAAATACCAAGCGTCAGATTCGAAATAGAATGGCGAAAAGGTGAGCAGTAACAACAAAGGACGTGTACCGCAGACACTAAATTCGCCGTATACAGAAAACCTCACTTTTCGATGTCCTACTGTCATGATTTAGCGACCTTGACGAATCAGTAAAATGGCCCCTGAGGATTTGGTTGCCGTAATATGAAAATAATCCGCAAGAGTTCTTCGGCAGCTGTCTCCCCCATAAATACCTTCGCCACATGACTGGGAAAGTAGTTTACAAAGTTCGTCAAGTGCTCAGATCGTACTCTCAGTGACAGGTCGAACGAAACATACGCCAATAAAATAAAATAAAAAATCCCACACCTGCTTGGCACTGACACGATCAGTGGAATTTAAAATAAAAAGTTCATCTTTGATCTTTGACGTATCCGAATACCATCACGTAAGGCGTCACTTATGAGACCGAAAGATATTGAAGTGTGCTGGTACTCGAGTACCAATGATCGGTAAGATATTAACATTTAAATTCTGCTATTTTTTAAATTATATTAGTAGTGCCAGCCACAAAAGAAACTGCGATGTATCACAAATTGTTGAAAGTAGTGTTTGTCGCTTCAAAGGTCAGAGGTCTGAAGCCGATTTAATTAAGGAAATTTAAACACGGAAGCTAAATAAGATCAGAATTTTTTAAAATCTTATTTTAAAGTAGATTCATTAAGTTACACCGAGTACATTAAGCTCTATTATGCCATTAAAGTTTTTAATGTTTGCCCTTGATTTGTTTTGATTTATGTGGGTGTATTTCACCATCAGTGTTAATATATTACATATATGATATATATATGGTGTATATATAGTATAGTATATATATATATATATATATATATATATATATATATATATATATATATATATATATATATATATATATATATATATATATATATATATATATATATATATATATATATATATATAGATATATATATATATATATATATATATATATATATATATATATATATATATATATATATATATATATACACACCACACACACATATATATATATATCTATATATATATATATATATATATATATATATATATATATATATATATATATGAATGTGTGTGTGGTTGAATACGAGCAAGGAATATTTCGTAAAACAAAATTGCTCATGAATGGACTTGACAATAGTCATCCCAAATCTGATTTCGTGTGTTTGCCCTCTGCATCTCTGCAGCTCCTGAGGGCTGCCTCCAGTACTTCCAAGGGCTCACCGGCGAATTCAAGGACTTTTCAACACTGGATGGAATGGAATAGGATGTTATTCAGAGGACAGGTGGTGTGACTTCAGCACCATCAAGCATCCCTCCGATTGCGACATCAGAGTCGGTTACACAGGTAAGTTCCTTGAAGGAAATGCGTTTACTTTTACCTTCAATAATAATAATAATAATAATAATAATAATAATAATAATAATAATAATAATAATAATAAGAAGAAGAAGAAGAAGAAGAAGAAGAAGAGGAAGTAAAACTATTCATTATTATTTTTATAGTTGTTAATGTTTTTTTTGTGGTAACATTTGCTCAAAAGGAGGATTATATCTGTAAAGGTATATATGGCAGTGATGAGCACGAAGGTTATACTGAATTTAGGAACTTAACTTGCAGTTCTGTCACTGTTTTCCTTTTCCTTTCTTTCTTTCCAGTGATTAGTTTTGGGCTCTTCTCTTTTTTTTTTTTATTTTTTTTTTTTTTTTTTAACCCTCCCACTTTTTTTTACTGACTTGTTTCCTTCCCTCCTCTCTATTTGCCGACTCTGGTTCCCCCTCCACCTTTTCGTGTTGTTAAACTTTAGTTTATGGATCCTTCTTTGTTTTTTCTTACTGATTCTAAGTTCCCCTTCCAATTTTTTTCCCTGCTGATTCCAGGTTCCTCACCCCCTTCTTTTTTTTTATACTGATTCTAAGTTCCCCTCCATTTTTCCATGCTGATTCTAAGTTCCCCTCCATTTTTTCCATGCTGATTCTAAGTTCCCCCCCATTATTTCCATGCTGATTCTAAATTCCCCTCAATTATTTCCATGTTGATTCTAAGTTCCCCTCCATTTTTTCCGTGCTGATTCTAAGTTCCCCTCCATTTTTTCCGTGCTGATTCCAGGTCCCCCAACCCCCGCCCTTGTTCTTTTACTAAGAGTGGTTTTCCTTCCTGCATATTTTATGAATGACTTGTCCCCACCAAATCTATTCGCAAATGAAACTTACGGCGACGTATTTAATTATTGTTTTAGAATTCTGTAGGTAAAATGATTTACTGAGTTTTCTTATATTTTTAATAAAATTTATTTTAAGAATTTTCTATTACAAGGTAGCTTTACAGATTTCTGTCAGAAGTAAAAGTTATTTTCGAATCTTCACGCTGAACTTAATTCAATAAATTTTTTAGCTACTTTGTGCACCCCTCGCCATTCCTTTGGTTGGCATGTATGTACAAATTTATGTGGAAGTTTATTTTTGTGTTGGAGAGGAAAAATGTGGAGTGTTAAATGTATATGCAAGCATTTTAATGTTTTCGTACATTTTTTCAAATTTATTGTGATTTTCCATTCCGTCCAGGTCACCTCAACGATTTGGATTACAGTATCTGCATTGAACCTGAATCTGGCTTCTGTGGTATTCAGTATCAACAAGTTGGAACTGATGGATTCTCACTGACCAACATTACTGGCTATAAGGATGATACCCTTCTACCTTGGGCAGAAGTAAGATGTTATATTTTCTTATCTTATTTGTTCGTATGTCAGTTTCAGCCTGTATTAATTCTGTCCAGATGTAGAGTGTCCCTTTTCTATAAATGCTTTTATCACATCTGTTTCATATGTGACTTTTTCCTCTTGAAGTGATTGCCTAAAACAAACCAAGAACAATCCCAACAAACATTTTATCTTGTAGCTATAAAGGCATCTGTTTATGAGGGCATAATCTTATGTATTTTTTTTTTTATAAATATATGAAAGGATATAAACCGTCAAAAAGCTGTTCTTTTTTGTGATCTGTTTATTGACTATATAGGATGCATAGCTTGCTGAATTGTAATTTTGATTTTGAAATCCTCAATTACCCAATACTCACTGTCACACTTTTCACTGATGCAGTACAACGACATGGGTTGCATGTCTGACTACCTGTGGATCCCTGGCGCTGAGAACGAGTGGGGCCACGAAACTTACGAGAGGTTCTGCGGCACCAAATTAGGAAATGCTAGGAAATGGGGTACTGTAACAAGTAAGTATTCAGAATTCTTGTTTGCCACTTTCCATTTTATAGGAAGATCATGCATAGAAAGAGCAGTGATGAGTTAAAACATAGGCTTTGCTTGCCATATATATTTAGTAAAAAAAAAGTAGAAGTAGTTGTTGCAACAGTAGATAGAATTGGCGAGTTCCAGATTTATAAGGCTGGAAGTATGGAAATGTCTGATTTCTTCTGTATGCAGTAATTATAAGTATATCAGTATAGTAAATCACCAGAACCATATTGAGGGAGAGCAATAATTCGTAATTGGCTAACATATGTAAGCATCACTCATAGATGTGCATGAAGAAGAGTGAAAATGTGCCCCTTGAAAATTTTTGTAGAAGTATGAGAACGTCATTATGGCATATTGCACTTATCAGTAAAGGGAGGAAATGAGAGAAGAGCATCTTCTTGGCAGTAGCAGTATGCTGGATGTGGCTAATGGGTGTAAAAAATTTGTTATAATTGTGTAGTTATTTGGTATCTCATTGATTTGCATGCATTTGCACCCTTTTATTTGCAAACTACACTATATAAACAAGAACAAAATTATAACTGCTGTGGCATCCAAGACAAGTATATAAAGGGGGATTGTTTGACTGGAAAAGCAAAATCAATTCTTATTATTTTCATTACCTTGTCACGTCTACTCCACAGGTTATTCGAAACCATTCACCACCCGCATGGTCACAGACTCTGATGAACACAGCCTCTCGCATGACTACATGAACAAAGGGTTCCATATCACTTATTCACAGATTCCTTGCAAACTCTCTGGATAAACTTAATTTTCAAAAATTACACCCATAATTATGAATTTTAAGGCCCTTAAATTTAATGCATTGAAAGTTTATGACTTGGTAAAGTTTTGCTGTATATGTAAGTCAAAATGAATAACAGACATACCTGTACCGTACAAGAGAAACGTTACTTAGCCATTGATTATCCATAGTGAACCATGGAATTTTTTCTCTTCAGAGTTTTTGCTCAATTTAAGCACAGTTGTAACTTTGTGCAATACTAGTAAACACACCCATACTTAGCTGTATCCCAGTCCAGTTGCCTGGTGGTTTTGGTTGTCTTGCTTGTTTCCACTGACTCCTTTTTTTGTATACCGTTGTCATGTAAGCACTGTATATAGCATAAAACGTAATATTAAGTTAGCTCCATTTTGTACAGTTGTAATCTAAGATAGAACTTACCAAATTATAGTGTCAGAGAGTCGTCGTGAATGAAGAATCAATAAAAATGTGACTCTCGACAATCTTTTCCTTATTCCTAACTTTATGGGCTACTATAACTTATTTGGAATTAAAAGATTTTTGGTATTGAGTTTTTCATTTGTATGCCCTTAACTATTATTACTTTCTCCATGATGGCTTGGTTGAACATATTGGGTGGACACAAAACTCCAAAAAAGGATTGAAACGGTTTAGCTCTATTGGTAGAAGAAAGTCTCTAGCCTGCTCTCAGGTATATATTGTCTACTGTATCTTGAGTTAAATGTAGTAAGCACTGACATCATAAAATGCAATCTTCGAAAAGATAGGGGTGTCTTTATGCAGAACCAGGTACTACATACTAACTGAGATAACATGGGAAAATAAATCATACATTTTTATTGCTAAGGGTAAAGTACAGCATAGTTTTTGCAAAAAGTATATAGAATTACTTGTAACAGTGAGATATCTTGGAAATGTTCAAATGGAGATGATATTATAGGGTCTTTGTTCCTTGCCAGCTTTTTTTTATTATTATTATCAGGTAAGCTGAGGGCTACTGGATTAAAGAAAGCTTGCTAAATATACCCAATAGAACAATAAAATGTGTTTGTGAAATTTTAGATTCCTCTTGCCTATCGTTTCTCGTACTATTGTGTGAAAACCCATTTAAAACCAACCTTTAAGTGTATATGGGAAATTGTGAATAGTGTTTAGGCTCTGCTGCATCTCCATGGAAAAGCTTACAAGGTATCTATCATACAAAGTAGATATGTTCAACCTTTCGCCTAGTAGATGATGTGTAGAGAAGAATAACACCATCATCATGGATTGCTTAAATGTCATGACACATGTAAATTATAGGAATTGTCTAACTTCAACCTGAACCAGAGCCAATTCAGGTCGTTGCAGTTTTCTTGTGATATCACAGCATGTTAAGTCGTCATAGGTAATGTCGACGAGACGGAAATTACCACGGAATATACCAATTTGTGATTTTGAATGTGCATATGCAAGAAAATAGACTGTGTAGGGAAATTTAGTTATGTGTTTTTATTAATAAAAAAAAAAATATGACTTGGCCAGAAACATGCCTCCTTTGTCGAAAATTGTTTTACAGAAATCCCTTTCGGTGTGTGCCAACACCCCCATATTCTTTAAATAAGGTTACAATCTCAATTTCAACACTGAACTAGGGCCTAGTGAAAACAAATGATAGCTTTGTGTTTGGTTTATGAGGAAACCTTCCAAACATACTAGAAAAGAAGAGAGAAAAATAACAACGTTTAGGTCAGAAATACCATATGAAGAGTACTTCTAAAGCCTAAGAATCTGATAACTACTACTAACCTCTTGTTACTTGAAATTATTTTTTTCTTCTCTGTTTCTAGTTAACATTGAAGTGCCCCTCTTTCTAGTTGTGAGCAACTAGCCCAGTGTTCTTGCTTAATAGTTGAAACGGCCAAACAATCACTGAGAATTGTAACTTAATAGCTTAGGTAAGGGATTGTATTTGCCGGTAATCCTACAGTTTAGCTAGGGGTCCAAATTCACTGTTCTCTTGGGTATGCTGAGGCTACTACCTACTAACTAGTAGTACCTACCTATTTTCTTTTCCAATAGGTAGCTAGCCTAGCCTACTATGTTCTTGAATTTTGTAGTGTTTTGGCAGCTGTTGCAGAAACTAGGTAGCCTAGGTACTCTGTTTCCCTTAACCCTTAGGTAGAACCAAGTCAAAGGCTACGTTACATTGTAGAGACTTCAGTTTCAGGGTGAAGATAACCAAAATCAAGGAAATACACCATATGTAGGGAAGAATAGGCCTAATGGTTCGTGTGTGTAGCCTAACAAGTAGCTAACAGTTGCATGACATGTAGTCTAGACTAACCTAAAGTATGATTATGTGGTATACAGTGGCATTGGTACCCTAATTGCAGTGATAGCAAACATCATAACTTATCCCTCCCAAACTTAACTTGATAAGTCAGGTGAGAGAACATTTGAACAATGTGCACCAAGACTACTAGTATAGGCTACAACAAAATACCATCAGAAATGAAGATCATACAAGATGAGAGCAAATTTAAAAAAGAACTAATGACTCTAATATTCTGCAGGAGCTACGATACTGACGAGAAAACACTAAAAGACGCATAAAATATAAGAAGCAACTTATTTTGAAAACGTACAAGGACCAGCCAGAGAGGGAATCACTCTTGTGGAAGGCTGTACATAGGCTAATACCAAACAAAAGTGAACAAAGTAAAATTGCAGACTAGGCTACTTTGGTGTACTACCACAGCCTTTTAGCTCAGTAACTACCAGTTTACGTGCAAAATGGGTGCCATGTTAAGTACCTACCCCATGGAGATAAAGGTAAATGTGTAAACAAAAGATGGTAAATAGTATCATAAACACTGAGAGACATTATCAAACCAAAGGTGGTAAATATCTTGGTTGGCAACAGGCTGTAATCAGTCTGGAGTTTTACCTTTTAATATAGCAAAGGGTGCCAGATCTTAGTGATTAAGGAGGCAAAATCCAACCCTCTCCTATGCATCTACATAAAAGATGCAGATATTACTGTGATACCTCTAATGTTTAACCAGATACAGCACTTGCATTTTACTTAATGGCTAGGATATGTTGTGCCTTATCATTTATTGATGGTGCAAACCACATATCGTATTTGTATATTTTCCCCTCTCCTTCCAACAGTTATGAAGATACCTCAAGTAACCAAGGTCGTTTTGTAGGGAGAAAGGTAGAAAATACAAAAAGTATAATATAATCAGTCAATGACCACGGTCAATAAAGAATTAAAAGTAACAAGGACTGTTATATGCTGGCATCATAACCTAACCCTAGGTGCTGGGCCCTCATCTAGCCCCAAGGGAGGGTAAACCATTGTCTAAACCATTTTTTATACATTCAACTTACCTGTCAGATATATACATAGCTATTGACTCCGTCGCGCCGACAGAATTTCGAATTTCGCGCACACGCTACAGGTAGGTCAGGGATCCATCGCGCCGCCGCTGGGTGGCGGGAATAGGAACCCATTCCCGTTTCCATCAGATTTTTTCTGTCGGCCATACTGGCAACATCGTTGTTGGTATCTCCGGCTGGATTTCGTTTTTGGATACAATTGATCATCGTTTTGGACCCTTTGGTGACGTATTGGTTTCGGATCGTTGTACTGGATACGCTTTTGTGGATCGTTATTTGGATTTTGGCTTGGAATTTTCATCATGATGTCTGATTCTGGAAGTGTGGTGAGAATGTGTGTGAATGAATGGGTGCAAGGTGAGAATGCCGAAAGCTTCGGTTGATCCTCACACTGTATGTAAAAGATGCAGGAAGTATGAATGCTCGATGGATAACACTTGTCATGAATGTGAGAGTTTGAGTGCTGAAGGGTGGAAGTCTCTAACTTCTTATTTAAGGAAATTAGAGAAAGACCGGTTAAGGAAGTCATCTTCCAAAACCAAGCCTAGCTCTCAATCTTCAAGTGGTTTGGTGAGTAATATTGTACCCTCCTCTAACATTATGAACGCTCCTTGTAATATTTCAGGTCATTCTCCGAATGCAGATCCTACGGACTCTGCTTCGGAGATAGCAAGCCTTAAAGCTGCGCTTATGAAAATGGAGCGTAAAATGGCTGCCATAGAAGGTAAAGCAAAGTAGTGCTGTGGAAAGTGATGTGAATTTCCCCAGTGAAGTGGAGGAGGCGTCTGATTGGCTTCACAACGCTCCAGGCCTAGACCTCTTTCAAGCTCCAAGCCCAGAGGAGAAGGAATGTCGAAAGCCTTACGGGAGGTTATGGAGGATCCCCACCAGTCAGACGTCTCTTCGGCAGAGTCTGTAACGTCACAGACTGCCAGAGAAACGCATTAGAAAAAGCGTTCTACGTGAATGTTTTCGTCATCGGAGAATTCCTCACCTAAAAGGGGATGGAGGATCAGCGGATCGTTCTCGTCCCTTGAAGAGGGATCTGGGAAGAATCGGGCATAAACTCGAGTCCGAACGTTTTTCGGAGGACTCCCCGACAGAGAATAAGAAAGCAAAGGTTTTGGCTTCTCCCGATAAGTGTGGGAATGGAGAAAGAAGGCTCTCTCCTCTCGTTTAGACCAGAGAGAAGAAACGACGAAGATAATAAAAGATATGCAAGAGTCTATTGCTTCTCTAGTCGGGTTGGGGTTCTTTCGAGAGATCCTCCAAGAAGAAAGGATGTTAATCTTCCTGTGAAGAAGTCAAAAAAAAACAAAAACCCTTACTATCAACCTCCAGAAAAGAAGATTCTTCTTCGGATGAAGGGTCTATTTTTCACGACCCGCGACTTTCGGGCGCGAGCGCAGCCACGTTCCGACGCGCGAGGCGCCAGCCAGGCGTGAAGCGCCAGCCGAGCGCGAGCGCCAGGCAGGCGCAGCGCCAGTCAGACCGCAAAGAGCTAACACGTAAGCGCGAGGCTCCAATCAGGCGCGACGCGGCAACCAGGCCCTATCCGACATCGCAGGAGACGACTAGGCGCGGAAGCTGGCCAGGCGCGAGGAGCCAGCCGCGCGTGAGAATTCCTACAAGCAGGAAGAGACAATCAGGCGCGAGGCGCCATCCAGGAGCGTAGCGCCAGCCAGACGAGAAGCGCCAGCCAGGCGCGAATCGCCACCAGGCGCGAAGAGCCAGCCAGGCGCAATGCGACAGACTGCCAGAAGCCTACCGGCGAGAAGCGCTAGCCAGGCGCGAGACGCCACGGCCGCGACGACATACAGGCGCGAAGAGCATACAGGCGCGAGGCGCCAGGCGGCCGCGAGACATTACAGGCGGAAGAGAGCATACAGGCGCGACTGCCAGCCAGACGGGACGCGAACATAGACGCCGCGAAGCGCCAACCAGGCGTGAAGCGCGAGTTGAGCGCGAGCGCCAGCCGCGCAAGAGGAGCCAGCGAGGCGCGAAGCGCTAGCCGAGCGTGAGGCGCCAGCCGCGCGAGAAGATTCAACCAAGCGCGAAGCGCCAGTCAGGCGCAAGGCGCCAGCTGATCATGAAGAGCGGCAAGAGCGAGAAGTGATAAGGGGTAATAGAAGATCTTTCTTTTCATGTAATGTCTTCGGGATAGCGAGTCTCCTACAAGTAGAAACCCTAATGCAAGGAAGCAACCTGGTACATCGAAGGTTACGGTTTCAACCTCCATGTCTCAGGATGTTTTGGTAGATAAGAAAGGGAGAACTTCTAGATCTGTCAGTCTCTCTCCTTCTAGGAGTATTTCTCCTATAGGGAATATGTCTACGGACAAGAATCTAATAAAAGAGCTCGCTCTCCTTCTAGGATGGAGTTGGATGAGGTGTCGGAGGAAGAAACCCCGAACAATGAGGGGGTATCTAACTACAAAGTGTTAGCCTCTCTTCTCCTACAAGAATTTGGAGACTCTCTAAGCCCTGCAGCTCCTCCTTCCCCGAGATCTCTATTTTCCAGTACGAAGGTTCCTAATCGTCTTCGTATTTAAAATGAACCAGCCATATCAATGAAGAAGGCTATTCAATCTTTATTTAAATAATTGGATGAAGGTGAAGAAGGAAGCTCAGAAGACAGTTTTTGCACTCCTCCATGTAAGCTCGGAGGTGAGGAGGGGAATATGGTACAGGACAGAGGAAGCGATGGGGCTTATGCTTCCATCTTCCGCGGAGGCAGATTTTTCAAGCTTGGTTGAAGCATCGAGAAGACATGCTTTGAATACAGCTAAAGCATATTGGAGCATGTCAGAATTGGATCAACACCTCAAGGGACTTTTCCATGTACTAGAAGTTTTTAACTTCTTGGATTGGTCCCTTGGAGTGCTGGCCAAGAAGGCAAATGAACCAGATGTTTTAGAACCTGAAGTTTTACATTGCATTTTATCCTGTATGGATAAGGCGGTTCAGGATGGATCGGGAGAATTGTCTTCTCTATTTGGAGCAGGAGTAGTGAAGAAGAGATCATTATTTGGTTCATTTCTAACCGAAGCGGTTTTCTCCTTCGCAAAGGTCAGCCCTGTTATACGCTCTCTCTCGGATCACCTTTTCCCTTCGACGCTTGGTGAAGGAGATTTCAAAGTCTCTTGCTGAAAAGGCAACCCAAGACTTATTAGTTCAATCTTCCAAGAAATCAAGACCAACAGTACCAGTAGCGAAGAAGACTACTCGTACTCCGGTATGCCCTTTCGGAGAGGTTCCACCTCTCGTCCTCCAACGAAAAGGAAGACAGCAGAAAAGCGAGGAAGGTCCTCCTTTAGATCTTTAAGAAATCAAAGTAGCAGCAAGGTCCTCCAAACATCTGTAGGGGCCAGGCTCCTAAACTTCGTAGGGGAATGGAAGATAAGGGAAGCCGACCCTTGGACGCTAGCAGTCTTGTTGGGGAAAGGTTACATTATACCTTTTCAGGACAGACCACCTTTTGTCGAATTCCCCAAAGGAACTGTCGGCGAAGTACAAGGACCCTGTTCTGAGGGAGACACTTCTTTCAGATGGTGATAGGAATGAAGGGACAAAGAGGCAATAGAAGAGGTTCAGGATCCTTCCTCTCCGGGGTTTTACAACCGCCTGTTTTTAGTTCCAAAGGCATCCGGGGGATGGAGGCCAGTCTTGGACGTGAGCATTCTGAACAAATATGTGGAAAAGAAAAAGTTCTCGATGGAGACTTCTGCCTCGGTACTTTCAGCCCTGCGAAGAGGAGACTGGATGGTCTCTCTAGACCTACAAGATGCATATTTTCACGTTCCTATTCACCGTCATCAAAGAAGTATCTCAGGTTTGTGATTCAAGGGAAAAGTCTACCAGTTCAGGGCCTTGTGCTTCGGCCTCTCCACGGCGCCACAGGTATTTACGTACCTGATGCGGAACGTAGCCAGATGGCTACACCTGGAAGGCATAAGCGTCTCTCTGTACCTAGACGATTGGCTGATAAGAGCAAAATCCCAGGAACAATGTTTGGAGGATCTGAAGAAAACATTAGAATTGACAAAGGAATTAGGACTTCTCGTGAATCTCGAGAAATCGCAGATGACCCCCAGTCAGGACATAGTCTATTTGGGGATTCAGATGAATTCTCGGGATTTTCGGGTTTTTCCGGTCCCAAGAAAGGATTCTTCGGGGGATTCAGAAAGTTACATCCTTCCTAAAGAAAGACAGGAGTTCAGCCAGGGAGTGGCTGAGCTTCTAGGGACTCTTTCTTCCCTGGAACAATTTGTATCCCTAGGAAGACTTCATCTAAGGCCTCTACAATTCTTCCTAAAGAGATCTTGGACTTGGAAGAAGGGCCATCTGTCGGACACGTTTCCGGTAACATTAGAGGTGAAGAAACACCTAAAGTGGTGGCTGCTCCCACTCAAAAGAGAACAAGGGAGTGTCCCTAGAGGTTCGGAACCCAAACCCAATCTTGTTCTCAGACGCTTCAGAAACGGGATGGGAGCGACTCTAGGGGCAGAGAAGTCTCTGGCAAATGGAAGAAAGAACAAAAGAGATTGGCATATAAATGCCAAAGAACTATATGCAGTGTTTCTGGCATTAAAATTCTTCGAGTCAGAAGTAGAAATCAAGTGATTCAAGTCAACGCAGACAACACTACGGCGTTGGCTTACATCAAAAAACAGGGGGGGACGCACTCGTTTTCCCTATTCGAGATAACGAAGGAGCTGTTGTCATGGACGGAGGAGAGGAATATTACCCTCCTGACCAGATTTGTGAAAGGGGAAAGAATATCAGAGCAGACAGGCTCAGCAGGACGAAACAAGTTCTCCCCACGGAGTGGACTCTGCACGAGCAAGTCTGCCAAAGTCTGTGGAACCTGTGGGGGAGGACCGCAGATAGATTTGTTTGCGACGTTCCTGTCAAAGAGGATAGAGAACTTCTGCTCCTTAGTAGAAGACCCGAGAGCGATAGCGGTGGTTACCATGCTACTGGAGTGGTCGGGACTCGACGCTTACGCTTTCCCTCCATTCAAGTTGCTAGGAGTAGTGATGAAGAAGTTCGTAGCATCAACAGGGACGAGATTAACTCTCATCGCCCCGTTTTGGCCATCCCAAGATTGGTCACAGAGGTACAGGAATGGACAGTAGACTATCCAAGATCTCTTCCAAACAGGATAGATCTTCTCAGACAACCCCACTTCAAGAGGTTCCATCAAAACCTCCCCGCTCTCGCTCTGACTGCCTTTCGACTATCGAAAGTTTGGTCAGAGCGAGAGGCTTTTCAAGCAAGGCTTCGAAAGCAATTGCTAGAGCCCGGAGATCGTCAACTATCCGGGTCTATCAATCGAAGTGGGATGTATTTAGAAGATGGTGTAGGAAGAATAAGCTGTCCTCCTCCGATACCTCTGTGACCAATATAGCAGATTTTCTGTTATTCCTGAGAGAGGAATCCAATCTGTCCGTAGCTACAATAAAGGGATACCGAAGTATGCTCTCAGCGGTATTTAGAATAGAGGCTTAAACTTGGCAGAGGATAGAGATTTGCACGATCTCTAAGATCGTTCGAGACGTCAAAATCTATATCCTCTACTCCGCCAAGTTGGAATCTGGATGTTGTGCTCAAATTCCTTACATCGGAAAAACAAAAATTGAACCTCCCGACCGTGCCTCGTTCAGGGATTGGACGAGAAAGTGTGTGTTTCTCATAGCCTTAGCGACGGCTAAGAGAATAAGTGAAATCCATGCCCTAGATTCTCGGTGGGTTTTAAGAAAGACGCAGCCATCTGTTCTTTCAACTCTGTTTTTAGCAACAAAAAATGAGAACCCTTCGAAACCATGGCCAAGGAGTTTTGAGAGGTGAAAAGTCTTTCAAACTTAATGGAGACGAAATTGAAAGAACTTTATGCCCGGTTAGAGCTCTTAAGTTCTATCTTAAAAAGAAAGAAGAGTTGAAGGCATGTAAACAGAGTCTATGGTGCGCAGTTCGGGACACGAAAAGACCAATGGTCCAAGAATGCGCTAGCGTATTTATTAGAAGTGTGATTATGGAAGCTCATAGCGATTGTGCGAGGATTCCTTTAAATTATTACGAGTTAAAGCTCATGAGGTAAGAGCAGTGGCAACATCATTATCATTCCAAAAGAATATGTCCATGAAAAAGGACATTATTAATGCGACCTATTGGAGATGCAATCGGTATTTGCATCCCACTATCTTTAGGATGTTAAAAATTACCTACGACAAGTGCTTCTCTCTAGTCCTTTTGTGTCTGCGGGATACAGTGCTGGGACTGAGGACACATACCGATCCTTAAACTTTTATGAAAGTCTAATACTTCCATACCATACTGGTGGGATGGGCTCTAACTTCTTACCTGACGGCTAGTTTGTTGCACAGGCGACCACGGCCCTTGTTTAGTAAGGAACTTTGAGTTTATCTTACAGGATAGGCTTGGATAAAAAACGGTGTCTTTGATTACGGAGATCTCCACTATTGAGGCAGTTTTTGTTACTATTGGTAAAAGTGCTTGGTGTCGCACAGGCGGGCCAATAGTCCCTTGCTAGTAAGGAACTAGAATGTGCCTTTTAAACGGTTCGTAGGATTAAAGACATTTTGTCTAAATTCGTACAGGGACCTCTCCTTTTAAGACAGTATCAGGATTTTCTGCTGACAAGAGTGCTTGGGCCCAGCACAGGCGGGGCTTTTTGGTGCTTTTGACAGTATGAGAATGTGCATAGGTCTTTACAAGCGAGGTAGTACAAATGGAATTAGCCTATTTTGTTTATTTTTTTTTTATTTTTTATTTATTTTTTCATAAAGAATTAGGTGTAAAATATTGTGATTGAGTTTTTTGGTTGTTTGCAAGGGAGTCCAGGGATGACTTCTTGCAATCTTAGATACAACATTTGGTTAGGTTAAGGTGATCAGGATCGGGATTGTGCCTTAGAAAAAAAAGGTTTCTTGTCATATAGTGGATTGAAAACCTTTGACATAGCCCTTATAGGATCGGCCCAGTCCAAGTAACTTGGACAAGACCCCTTTGGCAGACCTACAAGAAACTCTTGCAATAGATCAATATCTCGCTGAGCTCTTGAGACTAAGCAGACTCCTGGGCATTACCATGAACGTCTTCAGTCTAAACCGGTAGGAACCAAGGTTTATGTTTTATTATCCTACAAACGATTGTTGTGTTTTCCTGTTAAATCAGTTATTAGCTGTCTTTACCCTCCTCCAATGGTGTGAATCAGCTATGTATATATCTGACAGGTAAGTTGAATGTATAAAAATGATATTTGTTATGATACAATAAAGTTTTTTACATACTTACCTGGCAGATATATACAATTAAAACTACCCACCCCCAGCCTCCCCTCAGGAGACAGATGGTGTAGAAAAAATCTGATGGAAAACGGGAATGGGTTCATATTCCCGCCAACCCAGCGGCGGCGCGGTGGATCACCTGACCTACCTGTAGCGTGTGCAGCGAAATTCGAAATTCTGTGGCGGCGCGACGGAGTCAATAGCATAATTATATATCTGCAGGTAAGTATGTATAAACTTTATTGTATTCCTAACATAAAATCATTTTTAAAAAACATTACGTATTAGATATGTATTAGAGTTTTTATGCTGTGATCTCAAGTTGCCTTAACATGTTAAGTAGGAGACTCCTGCTCAAATCTGTTGCAAATTTATTTTCACAAAGATATTTACAGATGAATAGTTACCTACTTGGATTATTAACATAAATAATCCAACCAAGGTATATTATTAAAGATTGGGGAATAATATATGGGCCATTTACATTAGTTTTCTATGGCTGTTGAAAGTCACCCTAAGGGTGACTAAGGTGCACCCCAAGGTATTGGTGATTTTGGATGTTATGTACATATAGTATATTATAAAGTAGAAAAAAGTATTGATAATCTATTATTTTGGCCTCCTGCATGGTATTAAATCTTTATTAATACTGTGCTGTACTCCCAAATACAAAGATGAGGAATAAAAAAAAAGTCAAATGCATCCAAATTCACCCCAGTTTACAGTGGTGTTGGCTAGCATAGTGAAGTGTACTAATTTTACATTTGTGCACTTTGAGAGAACATATTTTTACATTGCCATAAAACTTTTGTATCCCAAAGACACAAAAAGAAGCATGTATAATTTTCAGTGCTTTAGGTCAGGTTAGTCAAGGGGTCCCATTGGGAAGTAACCTGTCTCTGATCAGTTTAAGACCCAGTGCCTTTGGCCGGAATATATCCCTGTTTTCAGTGAATATGCATTTTTATTTTGGAAACTCAACCAAGATCTCTGAGTTGCAGGGTCCCTCTTAACTCAAAATTTTTGGACTCCCGGGAGAATTAAGGTTGGTTCAAATTGTTTGAAAATATACCGGAAAAATCATCTTTCAACGGATTTGGTTTTTTTGTGTGTGTTTGTCAAATATTTGGGTGGTAATAGTGTGGCGACTTCCAGGAGTTTTTAAGTTGAACATTTTAATTTTCTTATTACAGTTGCATTTTCCTTTCAGACATAAAGTATTGGTACACATAAAAAGGGACACCAGATTTTACATATACCATTTGATTATCCATACTGTATGATAAATGCAACACATTTCCTGAAATAGTTTACAATTAAGTGTGGTAACTTGAAACATGTAACATAATGCTTGATCTTGATAAGACATAGTGTCTGTAAAATTATTTTATTATTGCTGTTGGAATCTCATTGAAAATCAACATCATTTTTTATTTACAGGAATTTGGAATTTCTATCAAGTTGACAAATAGGTTGGATAGTGCATGGAAGCCTCATGTACTTATGCACAATGTTGCAGTATATGAGAGTATGCCATAGAAGTATAAGGCCTGTTTTTCATAAAAGGCTGATTAGCAGTGCAGCACATGTTGATTATGTGCAGGGCCAGTCACCTTCTCCGAAAATTCGTGAATATTTCTATTATATAGATCATCAAGGAATGGTAAGTACTTTGTATTATTTTTTATATATTTAAGTTCAAATAGACTCATTCAATAGAATATTGACTTGCCAACCCGTCTATATTTATTACAACCCCATTTAATCATATGCTGTATTGCCTTTTCTCCTTGCAGCACAGAACATTTGCAGCATCTTGTCCCATTCAGGATGCCAGTGCCTTTCTTGCACATGCCCAGTCCTACACTGATGACACCCCTATCATCACTAATCATACTTCCTTGTGTCTTTTAAGTAATAATTTTGTCGGTCATCCTAACACTAGTGCCACTCTGAATGGCTCTCTCTACATTGTCTGTATGTTTTCAAGTCATTCTCTCTTATCTTTTGCTCTTTTTGTTATTTTCTAGAAGACTGATATACCTTTTGAGACATTAATCAAATCCTTGTTGTCTGCGTCTCTTCAGATACGGTTTCTAGAAATGCAGAATGCTTTGACATTCAGTGGCATTATATTTCAATCTGCAACAAGTAGGTATTGCCCACAAATCCCTTGTTTTCAGTGTATCCAGTTACTATATATAGTTTTTACAAAGCTTAAAAGATAAGATACTAATTCTATAAGAACAGATCCTTTTGGCTGTCCTGGTGAGTCAAGATGTGTAGAATTATGGTCTGGTTAAATTTCTTGCTTATAAAAGAGCTCCATATTATCATTGCTTACTAATTGAAAAATAGTGTCATGCTGTGTAGCTGCAAGCATGAAGGATGAAGTATGCTTTGATCATGTATTAGGTTGTGACCTTTCAGTCACATCTTGAAAACATAAGGCTCATTAGAAGGTTGTCATCTTAAGTGAGGGTGAATAATTGAGCAGAACAAAGTTAAAGCTAGACAGCTTGGTTGGGAGAGATGGAAAGAAAATGGATAAAAAGTAATTGGAGGAAATTAATACAAATAAGTACTGTAATTAAAAGAAAACTGCATAAGGCTCACTAAAACCCCCTTCCACTGTGAAAGGGCAATTAAGAGATTTATTGTATCTCACTATAGTTCACTATTGAAAAAAAGTTTGGAAATTCAGGTCTGGTAAAAGCTTATAAAATCAGGTATATGTTACAAGAAGCATGTTTTTAATAAAAATTTATGGTACGTATCTGTGTGTATTTGATAGCAATCTTTCTATCTCAGATAACTGCTCTGTTGCATAGGTTTGAATAATGTAAATAAAATCTTGGAGTGGTTAGTGATAAAATAAGGATTAGTCACTTCTTGAATTATACAATATAAGACAAACCTGTTAGTGGATTTTTTACTTGCAATGCATTACTTTTTTTACTGTCACTTATATGTATATAAGAAATTGTTCTTGCTTTATCAGTAAAGTTGATTTTTCATTATATAATTACCCGGTGGTTACATATAGCTGTCGTATCCTGACGTCACGGCAGAATTTGAAATTCGCGGTAGCGCTAATGGTTTTGACAGGTGATCCCTCTACTCCCTCCCGCCCTCTACCGGGTGGGTACCGGGAAACCTTTGGCCAACAACAAACTCAGAAGTTCCGCCGTCGACGTAACACGTTCCTTCGCCTGGTTTGGAATTTGGGATTTGATCATCTTGGTTTTCTCCTTTTGGTGATGTACCTTGAGTTTACTGATCTTTTTGCTAGCGCTATAGTTATGGTGATATTGTTGTCCTTTTTAGGAATTATTTTGAATTCTTCACGATGTCCTGACACCGATCTATTTCAGTATGGGGTGGGGTAGTAGTGGGTTGTAAGACTAGACTTCTTAAAAAGCTTCACTGATCCTCATTCTACTTGTGTTAGTTGTAGGGGACGTGAATGTTCTTTTGAGAATACGTGTTAAGAATGTAAGTCTCTAACCACTCTCAGGAGTGAAGGCACTGGGAAAAAGTATATGAAGAAAAGTTAGAAAAAGATAGAATCAGAAAGGCTTCACAGAGATCTTTTCTTCTAAGTCAGTGAGTAGCCAGGATATTCTCTGATTCTTGTTAATCCTGTTCATATTAACCCCCGTAGTGGTTTCTCCTGCCTCGACTCTGTATCTCCCGACCCGATCCCGATCCCGTGTCAGGTTATTACGAGTCCCGATATGGACTCGAAATTTGTCTCTTTCTCACCACTATGCAGAAAAAATGGGTGAGACAGTGCAAGAAGTGGTAGTTTAAGTGTGATAAATTACTTAGTGCAAGTGTAGTGGAGGAGGTTGTTCGGCCCAAGTGCGTTCTCTAGGTCTAGGGCCATGTCAAAATTCCCCAGATCCTGGGATAGAGGCATGCCGAAAACCGAAGGGAGGTGAGCGGGATCTGCTCCCAAGCAGCTGCCCCCTCAAGCTATGCTGTAGCCAATATCCCAGGATGCTGTCGCTCAACACCTTGGAAAGGTGTTGTGAGGAAGTGTTTTTCGTCAAGCGACTCTAGTTTCAGATGTTTTCCTCTTATAGAGGTTTGGCGTATAAGACTTTCTAGACCGCTGAAAAGGTCTCGCGATGTTTTCGCCTGCTGAGGTTCCCAAGAAGGTGGTGGCGGCTGCCGAACCTTCTTTTTGTAGTTTTTGGGAGGAGCCTGAAGCCTTTTTCTCCGGCGGTTTCGATTTATCGCCCGTCTCTCATAGAAGTGGAGAAGCCGAAAAAACACACCACTCCTTCGGGGCCTTCTCCGGAGCCTCCTCAAGCGATAAACTCTGCGGCTCCAGACGTGTTTTGTGGATCATCCTTCTACTCCTCCCCCACGCCGCCTTCTACGTCAGTGATCCTCAACCTTCGGTGTTTTTGAACAGATGAATGCCAAGTTAGGCAGTATTTTTGAGGCTTTTTGGCAAGTCTCTTTTGTCCCCGAATGTGCTCCCGGACCGCCTTACATCTTCCGCAGACTACTGTGCAGTCCTCTTCGCAGGCTCCTTTTCAGTCGCCTCTTCAGCTCAAACCTCTCCATGTGACTCCTCTTCAGACGGCCGCTTCAGGCGCTGGTCGGACTCCTTTTCCTGACTCCGTCTATGCGCCACGTCAGCTCTCGCGCGAGCGCCAGCTCAAGCCGCCAGCGCGGCCCGCCAGCTCAGCCGCCCAATGCAGCGACAAGCTCAGCCGCCCCGGATTCGTCTCAGCACAGGCTCAGACGTCTTTCTCCTGCTTTCTCGCACCCTCCTCGGGCGCATCAGGGTGTGACTTCGCCGAACAGGATTCCTCTTCCGATGGAATGTTCGCCAGTTTTTTTCGTCAAGGGAAGCTTCGGATTTGGAGGAAGAAGGAGAAGTACTTACAGAAAAGACAAGCAATTTGTCGGGTATAGCCTCCTTTTAAGATCCTTCGTTGACAACTTGGAGATTCTTTTGCGCCTTCCGTTCCCAGTTTCTCCTAGTTCGCAGTGGAAAAAAGACAGTAAGCCCTGACTCTCGTTCTCGTTCACGCGTCTCGTCCTCTTGATTTCGGCTAAGAAAGCTATCTAGAAAGTTAACGCTTGGCTTTTGGAGAAGAGGGAACGGGAAAATGTTTTTTTTGTCTTCCCCCTTCGAGACTTTTTGTCAAGGAGTGTGTCTGGGGTATGACACTGGAGAAGTTTTTTCCCTCGGTGTGACTGCCTCCGCTCAGGGAGACCTTTTTCTAGTCTCGTGGACTCTTCCCGTAGAGCGGCCCCTTAATACTGCTAAGATTTTCTTTTCGGCAAATGAAACTGGAGCATCTTTGCAAGAGTTTTTTCCGTGTTTTGAAGTTGTTAGCTTCCTGGATTGGGGCCATTGCTTCGCTGGCCAGGAAAGTAAAGTCATTTGGACTTTCGGAGGAGCAGTTGAAGGAATTTGCCTCGGTACTGGATTGTATCGATAAAGGGTATCTGTGATGGGCTTCGGAGCTCGCTGCCATTTTTCGCATCTGGAGTGTGAAGAGAGACAGATTTGGTGCTCCTTCTTGTCAAAGGGGTCCTCATCGAACCAGAAGTCTGCCTTGTCTCTTCTCTCCTTTGGACAAGAACACCTTTTTCCGCAAGAGATTGTGAGCGAGATCGCTCAATCTTTAACACAGAAGCGACCCAGGATCTTTTATCACAGTCAGTGAAGAAGCCCAGGAAGATAGCTCCGGTTTTCTTTCTGCTTCTCGGAGTGCTCCCTCCCCGGAAGCATCCTAAACCATTTCGAGGAGAGCGCCCCGTTCGATCTTTTCTCCGGTTTCGTGGGAGAGGTAGAGCCTCGTCTAAAACCACTCCCTCTTCCATCAAGAAGTAGGCCCGTAGTCCTCCACACAGCAGTAGGGAGCCAGATTACACTTTTCTGGCAGACCTGGTTCATCTCGGAGCGGATCCTTGGACGGTCCGGTCCTGAAGGAAAGGATACACCATTCCGTTCATCAAAGCACCCCCCTCTCACAGAATTTCCTGTGAATTTGTCAGCTTTACTCGAAACTCAGAAAATTTGCCGCCCTCCATCAAGAAGTTTCTCGCCTTACTGGCAAAGAGGGCCATAGATTAGTGGACTCTCCGCAGGGACCAGGATTTTACAGTCGCCTTTTCTGGTAAAAGAAGGCCACGGGGGGTTGGAGAGCCGGGGTGCGTCAGTGCCCTGAACATCTTTGTCCTGAAGACGAGTTTTCTATGGAAACGACCCAGTCGGTATTAGCAGCGCTTCATCCACCTGGGATTGGATGGTTTCCCATAGACCTTCGGGACGCCTATTTTCATATTCCGATTCTTCGGAATCGAGAAGATTCTGAGATTCGTGTTTCCAGGGCCGCATTTATCGTTCGGGCCCTCTGCTTCGCCTGTCGACAGCATCCACAAGTGTTCACCAGAGTTCTGTCGTCAGTAGCAAAGTGGGCTTCATCTGGACGGGATACGAATCTCCATGTAATCTAGAGATGATTGGCTCTCAGGGCAAGGTCCAGACAGAAGTGTGTGGAGGACCTCCAAAAGACTTTAAGGCTGACGGACAGCCTAGGTTTGTTAGTAAACAAGGAAAAGTCATTTGCTGGAGAGGGAGGCTTCAAACCTTCGGACTCACCAGTGGTAGCTTACACTCCCCTGAAACCCCCCAAGAGGCGGCGCGAGCGCTAAACCACGCCCCCTTGGCTGGTTGCTATCAGAGACGAGCGGGTTGACTCGGCAAAAGTATCACATTTTGAAGTTGACTTCGGCATAGAAAGGTTCTCTTTTTTCCCTCCCGCTCTGCCCACTGCTAAAATATGAAGAGGCAAATTCTTTCCTACGTGGGATGTTTCATCGCTGAGTGACGACTAAGCGAAGAAGGAGAATGTAGACGTAACAAAAAAACGTCCACACTCGACTGCAGGGGGGAAGTGAATGCCTTCAAATTCTGATATCAAGTGAATATGTTACTCCAACAGAATCAAACTCTTTATGAAAAATTATTCAAGAAAGGGTAAGGTTTTTAAATTCTGTTTTTACAACGAAACCGCATATGAAAGCAGCAGAGTTAGAACTTATGACGTCACAAATGCAAATGGCGGCCCACATACGTAAGTTTGTTATTGTTTTGAATGGTTTTGGAGCAGCCAGTTCAGAACGTAGCGTAACTGCGTAAGTAGGCGTAAGCAAAGCATGTGCATGATTACTACATGAAAATAATGGTAGAAAACCAACTAAATGCTCCATTTATATATAACAGCTTTTTTTTTTTTTTATAACTAGGTATACAATACAAATTGCTTGCTTGACACATCAAAACCACGTAGCTTAATAGGTAGTAGGCTAGGCCACAGGTAAGTTAGGCTGTTCGAGTTCACGTTTCTCATTTTAAACCTATCGATGCTAGCCTAGGCCCTGGGGGGCGATCTACAAAGGGTTACATAGGAAGCAGGTCTAGATTATGTTAATAATAACAGATACATACCTTACATAGTCACTTAATAAGGCCCTGAAATTACCTAAGAGGGCTATTTGAGTCGTGAAACCCCCTTTGCTTGACTTCAGCCTTCTAGGTCCGCTGCTGTCCATATTTACGATACCTGTTGAATAAACACTTAATTAAAGGTTGGTAAAATAAATCACTGATATAAAACATTCAACTCGGCAGAAGTGGTTTCACCATGCTAAGAAGAATGAGGCTCCCCCTTCCTACTAACGCTCGAGACGATCACCTGAATTACCTGAAGTGCAAATTTTAGACTCTTTTCCTTTTTATAATATTAAGATGAAATGATTATGAAGATTTCAACCTTCTTACCTTCCATACAAAAACCCATTCCTTTCATATATTTCCACCAATTTCAAAGCTGAACCATCTTTTCATAGAGAAGGGAAAATTCAATTGAATAACTCACTAGTAGCATTAACTTTCAGTGAAGGCCATAGTGATAACATTTGATTAAATTCTTTGTAAGTAGTCAAAAATAAGGAGTTTTCAGACTTTTTTAAATTAATAAATACTCCAAAGTTGAATTTCTGGCCTGAAGTAAGATATTTGATGACACCCACAAGAGAAAATTTTCTATGACATAGAAAATATTAAGGAATAGTATTTCTGCCTTTCAAGGGCATGCGCACTGGCACACATAGTGGACCCTCCAAAGTAAATGACATTGAGTTCTTGTCCAAGATATTATTGGTCCCCTAAGGAAGAGCATAGACCTTATACAAAAATTTGATAAGGAATTTCAGAAGTAGGAGCACTTCCTAGATACCTCAAGGAAGAGATAAGAGATCTCATAATCAAAAGCAGACATTAAAGAAGTTTTGGAATTTAACTGAAGACCAAAAAACAGCCATTGCTGCCTGCTTTCGTAAGGGTCCCCTCCTCAGAGGAGGGGCAGCAAACTTCAGGGTAGGAAATTCAACTTTGGGGGCAGATTTCAGGGAAGAGGTTTCAGTTTCTTTTTTTTCTCAAAGGAACCCTAGCTTTAGATTCAAGTCTCAGCCGCTTAAAGAGGTAATAGGCGAGGTGGTACAGGGGGGGGGGGAGGTCCCAAAATGGACAGCGAATAGTTCAGGAGCCAGAGAAAGGAAATAAAAATAAATCATTCTCTATCCTAGAATTGAGCCTTGCTCCACACCAGGTCAAAGAGAGGTTTTTTCAGCACTAGTTTTTTTTTTATGCACCAGAGCACAATAAGCTTCACTCAGCGCCAGACCAAAGATGTTTTGCTCAGCACCAGAACATGAAGTTTTTCTCGGCACCAGTTGATAACGAGGTTCATCGGCACCAGTTGATAATGAGCTTTGCTCCGCACCAGTTAATAATGAGCTTTGCTCCGCACCAATTAATAATGAGCTTTTGCTCCGCACCAGTTTAATAATGAGCTTTGCTCTGCACCAGACCACCATGACATTGGGCCTAATGCTATAAATAAGGATAGAAGTCAAGAGACCTTGCCTTTGGACTCAAAACCCAATGAATAACTACTCCCAGAGCCCCCCAGCGAGTAGGATAGGTAAGTCATTACTAATGAACATTGATAGTTGGAGAAAGCTTCCTAATGCCTCTTTTGCTTGTAGATATCATGAAGGGGTGAGAATTCCATTTAATAATAAACTAAAAGGCCCAGCCCAAGATCATTAAAAAGGGTAGGTAAAGATAGATTTTATTCAACCTAACAAGCGGAAAATATTGGAAAGAGAATTGACAGACGCTAAAAACTAGGAGTCATAGAGCAGATCCCCAGAACTTCCTTTTACTTTCCAACCACATATTTTATAAATTAAAACCAGATGGAACAGTAAGACTAAAAAAAATCTTTGATTGAAGGTTCTTAACACCCATGATAAGAAAACCTTCCTTTACATGCTTAAGGCCAATACAATATTTCCCTATCTACATCTAAACTCTTGGGCCTGCAAACTAGATTTAAAAGATGCTTATTGGCACATTCCATTACATACAAGTAGCCAGAAATTTCTAACCTTCAAGCTAGGTAAAAGGAAGTTCAAATGGACTGTGGTACCCTTTGGACTAAAGCAGCTCCTTATATATTTTTCAAAGATAATGTACACGGTGATCAAGTATATTAGAACTACATACAACATCTTAATATTCAACTATCTTGATGACATTCTCATATTAGCAAAAAGATTATTTAAAATGTAAAATCACATTCAGTTAGTCATTAGGATATTGTCAGACTTAGGATGGAAAGGATCTCTTTTAAAAAATCTACAATTGAACCGGCTCAAAAAAAATTGAATTGAATTTTTTAGGAGTGCGTTACAATATGAGTAAGAAAAAATATGAATCCCATTCAGAAAAACATAGAGAAGTGTATCAAAGTTGGCCAAAGCTTTTCTCCAACTCTGTTAAATCTGGACCTTCACTCCTATCAGAGTTAATTGCCGAACCTAAATTTCAGTGCTTCCTATACAAGCTGGGGAAGATTCCATCTTAAATATCTCCACAGATAACCACCCAGTTATTTTAATTCAGGGTACAAAATCATTCCCACACTCCTTCAAAAAAATACCTAAAGCCATGGGAACTGAGACAAATGTACAGAGAGGTTAACATTCCGAAAACCACAAATAGATGCAGAACTTTTCACAGATGCTTCCAACCAGGGTTGGGGAGGAGCATTAGTAATAGCGGGTAAAATACTCTCAATAAATGGAACTTGGACACATGAAGAATCCTCCCTTCCATTAATGTAAGAGAGTTAGTTAGCGTGCTTCTATTCTATAGGAACACTTCCACTACAAGTATACAACAAAGTAGTCTTAATTCATGTAGATTCAAAGGTTACAAATTGTTGGCTAAGGAAGCAGGGTAGTATCAGAAACAAGGTAGCTCATGAACTTGTCAGGAAAATACTAAGTAACATGAAGGATCATAACATACAGATAAAGTTCCAGATGGATCAGGGAGGTAAGTAACACCATTGCAGACTCACTTTCCAGAGACCTGGGGGGTTCAATCCACACAGAAACTTGCCTCAGTGACAGTCTATTCTCCTTAATCTGCACCGACTTCAATTTCAACCCGGAAAATAGATCTGTTCTCAAATGGCTTCAATACTAAGTGCAAAAAGTTTTGTTTCATCTCTTCCAAACCAAACCAAAAAAAGCCATCAGCAAGAATGCACTTACGATTAGCTGGAAGGGACCAACACCTCTCGCATGCCTTTCCACAGGATTCTTACTACACAAAGTAGCGTGGAAATCTAAAAGAATGCAATAATAACATGCTTTTCTGTACCATATCGCAGGGGACCAGAACCATGGATTCCATTAGTGAGTCAGTTTCGAAGCAGCACAAACTATATACTGTGAAGATAGAAGACTACCCAGATAGTTCTCAAGGACTGTATCTCACCCTCAGCAAAGCTCCAATCAACTTTGATCGCCTTCAAAATTTAAAGGACCAGCTCCCAAATGTCTTTTTCCTTTCCTCCTGAGTTTGCACCAAAATTGCTATCAGCTTGAGGGACAGCTCCATGCACAATTTTTTTTTTTATGAAAACCTGTATAAACATTTTTAAAAGTTTCATTCATAAGGAGTTATGGAAGCGACAACAAATTCCCCCTGTTAGCAATTATTTTGTTTTATTTTGTTTTTCAATCACCTTATAGACAAGGGACTGGCCTTACAATACCCTGAAGAGCTACAGAGTCAGCTTTAGGTCCTATATTGTCAGGATATTTCCCAGGTTACTGTCTTGCAGAAGACAATATGTCAAAGCAATGATATCGGGGGTGAATAGAAGGAAGCCGAGCAACACTCACCAGTTCCCTGGCTGGGATCTAGGACAAAGTAAGTTTCGTTTCTCAACAACACAAGAGATAACTCTACCTTACTACTGACACAGAAAACCTTATTTCTAGTAGCCTTAGCTTGCCCTTTAAGAGCAAATCAATTTAACAATCTCTGCATTTCCAGGAGCACCTTCACCCCAGAACACATTGTCCTACGGAACCACCCTTCCTTCATGGCCAAAAACCAAAAGAACAACTACACACCAATAGAGATCAGCTTTGTTTAGAAAGCTTCTAACAGACCAAAAATATGTCCAGTCAGACAATTGAACTTCTATTTGGAATACACAAAACAAAGTCTGTAGGGAAAGAAACATAGACAGGAAAGACCACATATGGCTAGATGAACACTTCAAGATAATGTCTTTACAAAAAATGAGACAACTTTTTAGGGAGTGCATTTTCAGAGCCGACCCAAATGCAACTAAACAGTCAACTAATTTCCACTCTATAAGGGGTCAAAGCTTCATCAAGACTGCTATACAATGGTATATCTTTACAAGAAATCATGTCCAGAATGAATTGGAGAAGCGACTCTGTGCTTCAGCTCTTACTATTGCTCTCCTCGGCTTACAGGGTGCTTTCGATGCTGTGTCCGCTGGACTTCATCTTCAAGCCCCTGAAGCATCGGCCTAGCTACCACTGGTGAGTCCGGAAGTTGAAGCCTCCCTCTCCAGAACTGTAAGTTTACTTGTGAACGAAGGTTCTGGAGTGGGAGGTGAGACCTTCCGGACTCAAGGTCTGGGTCACCCTCCAACCCTTCCCCCGGGAGCCGAGGAGACCATGTAACTATGGAGAGGATATTCTAACAAACTTCATAATCCAACAGAGTAGGTTATATATACAAGAATACATACATACAATCACTATTATTCCAGAGAAAACAAACTAACTGCAATCTTTCATTATTTATTTCAACCGAAACAGCACAAGAAGATTGACCTTACTAGTAAAAAGACCTTTGTGTTCAACAAATTTGCACCTTCACAGTAATTTCTTCATAACTTGAACAGCCTAAGGTAAGCTCAACCACTTCTGTGTTAGTTTTTGTGCTTTAACAACTTCAAAAATGTGACTACTTTTTGCCGAGTCAACCCGCTCGTCTCTGATAGCACCGCCCAAGGGGGCATGGTTTAGCGCTCGCGCCGCCTCTTGGGTGGTTTCAGGGGAGTGTGTAAGCTACCACTGGTGAGTCCGGAAGGTCTCACCTCCCACTCCAGAACCTTCGTTTCACAAGTAAACTTACAGGTCTCACTCCTTCTCAGGAGATAGTTTTATTTAGGAGTGAGACTGAATTCAGTTCTTTTTCAGGCTTTTCCGTCTCTCCAAAGGATCGACTCTTGCCTGAACAAGATAGACGAATTTTCTCGTCAGACAAACTTGCTCGGCGAATCATGGATGAGCCCTTTAGGAACCTTGGCCTCAATAGAGCAATTTGTAAGTCTGGGCAGGCTCAACATGAGACCACTTCAATTTTACTTGAAGCAGAAGTGGCAAAGGAAGAATTCCCAGACTCCTTCGTGTTCCCCATCTCGGAAGGAATCAAACAGGACCTCCTTTGGTGGAAATCAGAAGGAAGGCTAGAGGAAGGCTTGTCTCTAAGCCAGTTGAGCCCCAACCTTACGCTTTTGTCAGACGCATCGGACAAAGGGTGGGGAGCTACTCTGGGGAGACAAGGAAGTGTCGGGACTTGGCAGATTCATCAGAGAAGCTGGCACATAAATCTAAAAGAGTTGAAGGCGATTCATTTGGCTCTAATGCACTTCAAGACAGAGGTAAGAGGGAAAGTAGTGCTGGTTCAAGCAGACAACACCACGGCTCTCTCTTACATAAAAAAACAGGGGGGGACACAACTCGTTCTCTCTGTGTTGAGGCAGCGAGAGACCTACTCATTTGGGCGAAAGAGAACAAGGTTGTCTTGAGCACAAGATTTTATTCAATGCTCGAAGAATGTAAAGGCGGACATTCTCAGCAGGAGAGGACAAGTCCTCTCCACAGAGTGGACGTTACATCCTCAAATATGCAAGAAGCTTTGGGGGATTTGGGGATGTCCTCAGTTGGATCTCTTCGCCACAAACAAGACAGCTCGTCTACCACTGTATTGCTCCCCAGTTCCAGACGAGGAGGCGTTTACAGTGGATGCCATGCTTCTGGACTGGTCAAATCTGGATCTGTATGCCTTTCCGCCTTTCAAATGCTAAGATTAGTTCTGGCAAAGTTCAGAGGTCATCAGAAACGTCAGGATGACTCTGATAGCCCCCTTTTGGCCGGCCAGGGAATGGTTTCCGGACCTACTACTGCTGTTGACGGACTTTCCAAGAGAGTTACCGTTAAGGAAGGATCTACACAGACAGCCCCACTTTCTGAGGTTCCATCACAATGTCCGCTCTTCGACTAGTCGCCTTCAGACTGTCGAGCTTCTCCTCAGAAAGAGAGGATTTTCAAAGAGAGCTTCAAGGGCTATTGCTAGACCCAGAAGAGAATCCTTTGATCGAGTGTACCAAGCTAAGTGGGTCCAATTCAGAGCTTGGTGCAAAGAAGAAGGAATTTCGTCTTCTAAGACCTCTATAGCTCAGTTAGCTAACTTCCTTCTTTTTCTTCGTGAGAATAAGAAGCTTTCTACCCAGACGATTAGGGGTTATAGAGCTATGTTGTCTTCTGTGTTCAGACATCGAGTATTAGACATTTCTAATAATCAAGACCTCTCAGACCTGATTCGTTCCTTTGATACGACCAAGACAAAGGAGTCAAGAACAGTAGCTTGGAATCTGGATGTAGTTCTTAAATGGCTGATGTCAGATAGATTCGAACCGATCTCTTCTAGTTCTTTTAGAGATCTGACTAGGAAGACACTTTTTCTTTGTGCTTTAGCATCAGCTAGAAGAATCAGTGAGCTGCATGCTATTGATAAGAGAGTTGGATTTGCTAAGGGCAATGCCATTTGCTCATCAATGCTGGGGTTTTTGGCTAAGAATGAAAATCCCTCACGTCCTTGGCCGCGTTCTTTCTCTATAAAGAACATTTCGGAGTTAGTGGGGCCTAATGAGCCTGAATGTCTTCTCTGTCCAGTGAGAGCACTTAGACATTATGTGCAAAGGACCAAAGGTATAAGAGGTAAGAGTGATAACCTGTGGTGTTCAGTGAAAGATCCTTCTCGTCCTTTTTCTAAAAATGCGCTCTCCTTCTTTTTAAGGAATTTGATTTCTGAGACACACGACAATGTCAGGACTCAGATATCAAAGTGTTTAAAGTCAAAGCTCATGAAATTAGAGTAGTGTCTACGTCTATGGCCTTTAGACGTAATCTGTCTTTGAAAGACATTATTAAATCTACATATTGGAGAAGCAATTCTGTCTTCGCATCTCATTATCTGACAGATTTGCAAACCACATATGAAAATTGCAGTACATTGGGGCTATTCATTGTGACTGACACGGTATTGGGTGAGGAGAGAAGGATGTTATCCATCCTCACTAACTTTTCTCCTTGATTATGTTTTTTTGTATTTTTAAGGTTGTCTGAAGATACAGGGAGTTTTTTGAGTATCTTTCAGTCTTTTAATGTCTTGGTGTATTTCTTAACTGGTTGTGGTGATCCCTCGTTTTTCATTGTATTTTGTGGTGATTTGTACTGCGCCCTGAGCAGGGGCATTATAGTCTTGTCCGTTACGGTCAGTCCTCAACGCAAGTACTTATTATTGTGTCCAACACACGGATCCATATATCCTGTCGGTACAATAAAGGCCGCAGACTACAGAGGCAGTAACCACTGAGTCGCGGTCTTTAAAGGTAAGGAACCTATATCTTCGGATAATTCCAACAGTTGTTATTTTAGCTGCCATTGTCCCACCACCTAAATGTGTCAATCAGCTATATGTAACCACCGGGTAAGTTTATATAAGTGAAATGACATTTTTATAATAATATAAAGTTTTCACTTATCTTACCCGGTGGTTACATAACGAAGCCCGCCCTCCTCCCCTCATATGGACAGGTAGGCATGAAACTTCTGATTTATGTTGGAATGGTTCCCGGTATCCGGTAGAGGGCGGGAGTAGAGGGATCACCTGTCAAACCATTAGCGCTACCGCGAATTTCAAATTCTGCCGTGACGTCAGGAGACGACAGCTATGTAACCACCGGGTAAGTATAAGTGAAACTTTATATTATTATAAAAATGTCATGTTTGGTATTATTGTGATGATATTATTGTCCAGGTATTAAAACTTTTTATGCTTGATGTGTTAGTTTCTTATGACACTTTGATGTTTTCCAGTTATTTTTGGATGATGCCAGAATGAAAAACTTCACCTCATGCTTTAAAGGTAAGTTAATGCTTTGGAAGTTACATTGTATCATATTGAAAAAATAAAATGGGCATTTTACTTGGAAAGTATCACTGGCAATTTCATGTTTTGAGTATGCAAACCCTTATTTTACTGAAATCTAATATATTGCAGAATGCAGTGAGAAAAGTATGAAAACTAATTTTGGGGTGGTTAATTGTTTAACAAATTACTAAATTATTTCCTGTTAGTATTCATTCTTATCAATAACTATTGTTATCTTCCATACTTCTGACTTTTTTACTTATCAACTAGTGGTTCTTTTACCTTACTATTTTATTGTTTATGAAAGCCAGACTAGACACTTGTTCATACGCGAACAAACCTTCAGTCTTAACAATAGGATAATTTCTAGCGCCTAGCTGGATCCGGTTAAAAAACGGATGAAAGCAGGGAATGTTATGATATCTGGCAACGTATGCATAGATCGGGTGAAGAGTGGTCAAGGGCCACTCACCTACGCCACCTCATCAATCTTTTCTTTAACCGCCTGGGCAAGAGTCGTGGTTAACCTCTCTTGGCCTTTACCCAGTTCATTGCCCGTTTCACTTGTGTTTAGTGTGTTTGTGTGTGTGTTTGGCTGATATTATGGCTGCTTCTGCTCCTTTTCGGCCTCGTCAACGTGTGTGCCCCGGAATTCCAGGTTTTCTGTGTTCTCATTTTTTGGCTTTGGCAGCGACTGATCCCCGCATCACGTGTAGTAGGTGCTGTTCTAATTTTTGTACTATAACAAATCCTTGCACGGAATGGCGGGCATGGCCTAAAGCGCAGTGGAAGTCGTTTTATAGCAAGGGAAAGCATCGGAGGTTTTAATTATGGAACTTACCTAGTAATTACATAGCTATAGTTTTCTGTTATTCGCAGCAGTATAGATTCAAAATTCGCGGTAGCAACACCGATAAGTGTGTAGGTGACGCAGTCTCTCCCCCCCTAGCGAGAAGGTTAGGAACAACACAGCCAATTAGCTCATTCCATTTCTGTGACTCCTGGTGTAAACATCTGGTGTCGGCAGCAGTTATTCAATTTTCGCCGGTCATTTACCAGATTTCGGTATACAAACCGGGAATGGAATAACATCAACCGAAAGCTTCAGGATGAGTTTTTTCCTTGTTTCATAGCATTACACTGAAGTAGTACATTTACAGCGACTTGCAGTTAATTAGTCAACTACTATTTGATGAGTGTCGAACTATAATATGTAAACATTGGTTGTAGTGGACCAATGTTTACGCTTGTTAGCAATCAGATATTGTTCGATAACACGTTTCAGTAGCGATCTTTTGATTAAATCATTTTCACAATAAGTAATGCAACAAAGTGAGATGTCACTTAACTAATAAGGAAGTTGCGTAATAGTGGAATCCCTGCATTAGCTATCTTCCGGATAGAGTAGCGTAATAATGTAAACATTGCATTAGTTATCAGAACGATGTTGGTGTTGAATTTTATTTCCACAAAAATGTGTAGGCAGGATTAATAATTATTGTTTTAAGGTGTTTTCACCATTTTAGCTTGTTAGCATGTCCGCTACTGAACGAATTTGCAATATATTTAAATGCTTATCAATCTTTTCAACTTCAGTGTAAAAGTTTAATGTAGCAGGAGAGAATTAGTTATTATGGATTTTCGGAGGGCGTTCTATTGAAATCCTATTAAAAGCAAGAATAAAATTATACTATTATTGATATTTTTATTATTGATGTAATAGTATTATTGGAAACAACTTGAAAACGTACAAGAGCCCACTACAGAGAGAACATCCCCATAGAGGGCTGTACTTAAAACCATTAAGGGAACAAAGTAATGTTGATTTAGCATACTGTTAAGTAGCTAGAATGACAATAGAGTACGCTTCCCTTCAAAGCTTTTAGCTTAACTGGGCCAAATTATTCGGGCTGATCTTATCTTTAGTCATATGTTTGACGTAAGATTATGTCATGCATTTATCTCATAGTTTACTGAGCCCAGTAGTGGACGCCTAGTAGCGTCCACAAGAGTCCAGCGGATCTGTGGCAGCGTACAGTTGAGCCTAGTAGCGCCAACGAGCGTCCGGCGGATCTGCGGCGCTGAGCGCCCAATAGCGTCCATCGGCACCGAGCGCCCAATAGCGTCCATCGGCACCGAGTGCCCAATAGCGTTCATCGGCGCCAAGTAGCATCCTTGGCGCCGAGCATCCAGCGGTTCCGAGTTCTCAGTATTGTAGCTACACAGGTGTTCAAGTAGTTTTCTAGTGATAACACTCAATCCCAGTTATTTTTTCTCTCCTGCTACTACCTGCTACTAGCTCTTTAATTTTAATGATATAACTTTTCCAGTGGTTGCACAGCTATAAGTTCCACTTATAGCTGTGTAGTTGATGGATAGGTATTATTGAAAAATTATTATTTTATGAATGTAATTTTTATTGTAAAAATTTAATTTGTACCACATGCTCCTTTGCTTGTCTCCCTCGCCTCCTTCCCATACCATTGCCAGTGGTGCTGAGATTAGCAATGTTAACCCTCTGATAGTGAAGTGTTGTGCAGTGGAGGAGGTGTTCTTCGTCCCCTGATTCTCCTAGGCAAAGGTCCCTGTCAAACTCCCCAGCACCTGGGAGGAGGCATACTAGTAGCCCAAGGGAGGTGGCGGTGGGATTTGCCACGGACAGTTGCTCCTCAGGCAGTCCTGTTGTTAAACCCAGGTTGTGACATAGTGCCATTGAAAAGGCATCTATAAGGAAGTGTTTCGTCTTTCCGCAATTGGGTTGAGCCAGTGGCACTTTATTGCAGAGTCTCGTCCACTGTAAAGGAGGACTCGTAATATGTTGCCCTCTGTCCCTCCTAAGAAGACCAGAGTGTTATAAGAGGACCAATGTCCTTCTTGCAGGTTCTGGGACAGTCCAGAATGCTTTTCACACAATGACAATGGCTTAGAGGGTCAGTGTAGTGAAAGGATACCCTTTTCCTAGATTCGAGGAAGTTGTCCTTTGGATTGTCTGTTGGCACCAGACTTCTTTCCTCCTATGTTCCCTATTCCAGATAGTTCCTTTGTGTTAGAGTCTAGCTCTTAAAAAGTGTACAGCAATTGAGTGTCTCTTGGTGAATGTGCGTCCTTCTTGAGCAGGAAGGGACTCTGTCCTGCCTTTTGTATCTAAAGTAATTCAAGCCTCCCATTGGGGCAAGAGTGGAAGACCACCCATTGGCGCCTCGGCTTCAACAAGCGGTTGAGTGCTCATTGTCACAGTAGTGCCTACTGGTGCATGTTTTACCTCTTCTTCAAGAGTGCTCACTGGTCTCAAGTACCACTGCTGGCGCCAAAACGTTCAATAGCTCCCAAGCGTCCATTAGCGCCCGAGCATCCATTGGCTCCCAAGCGTCCATTGGCTCCTGAGCATCCATGAGCGTCCATTGGCGCCCGAGCATCCATAAGTGCCTGAGCGTCCATCGGTGCCCAAACTTCCATCGGCACCCGTCGTAGCTGGATCAGTAGGAAGTTTTTCTCAGCCATGGACAATGCTTACATCTTCTGTCTTACTGACAGTGTCAAGTTATGATTGTCTCAGATCCTTTGACTGCAACCATTCAAAATAAGTTGGACAGTATTTTTGGTTTTAGGAAGTCTTTTGTAACTCCGGTTCAACCTTAAGCAAACTTATCTCCATTTTTATCGGCCGAAGAAGAAAGAGGATAAGGAGTCGTCTTAGACATCATACAATTCGCTACTTTACTACTTTGTAGTGAATTCTTCAGATTTGTTCTCTCCAAGGCTTCTTGAAGCATACTGCTCCTTCTATCCAGCCACAAACAGCTTTGTCCCCTGTTTTTTTTGGTAGAAGAAGAGGAAGAAGACAGAGATAAGGAAACTCTTCCTACGACTTACAAGTCGGCTCTTCGATATTTTCTAGTGAATTTCTCTGACTCTGTCTTGCCAGTAGCTCCAACATTGCCAGTGTCCTCATTTTTTAGAGATAATCAAGTAGATTCGTCCAAGTTGCTATTCTAGTTTTTTTAGGCGATGAAGGAAGCTAACCTTTGGCTTTCTGAATGAGGTAACAGGGATAGGTTAACTTTAATTTCCCACCATCACATCTTTTGACAGGAATTAGGCGATGTAATTAAAATTATCTTCCGTGTGGTTGTAGTAGTGGGCTTCCTTGATTGAACTGTTGGAGCTTTGGGCCGCAAGATCAAGGAATGTTCGGTGCTGGATGAGGATTTTTATGGAATTTTAACGAGACAGTTCCTTGGAATTGTCTTCTTTTATGTTGGGCATTCTGAAGAAGACGAGAGAACTCATGTTTTTTCACCACCAAATAGTGTATCAGACACAGAGGTCTACCCCTCTTTACCCTCTGGATAGTAAACACCTTTTTCATGAGGATGCAGTGATTCGGGTAGCTTCTGAACTCCAGATGAAGTGAACCCCGGACTTTATCTCTCTCTCACTCAACCAAGTATTTTCGTGTTACCACTACTAGCTCACACCCTTCTCCTTCCACATGCACTCAGCTCTTTCATGGCAAGGGAAGGTCTAGGTCATTCCCTAGATCGGGAGAAGAGGACATATCAACCCTCGAACCATTAGGAAATCCTCCTCCAACCCTGCTAAGAAGTGAAGAGGCAGTCCTCTGGGCACCTGCAGGGGGAAGGTTCCGCCAATTTGAATGAACTGGGAAGCAAGAGGAGCAGAACCTTGGATTGTATAATGTTGAGAGAAGGCTACAACATTCTTTTCGAGAGCGTTCCACCCTTATTCAGCTCTCCAATAGCTTTAGCCTACTCTAGAAATTCAGATTTCAGACATTTATTGCCCAGTCAAGAGAAGTTTCGTCACTTGTAGAAGAAGGCCATGCCTTATAGTTATTAGTAGCCTACTAACTCCCGGATTTTATAACTGATTATTAATAAATCCCTCAAGGGCCTCAGGGGGCTTGAGGCCCTTGTTAGAGGTGAGCACTTTTGAATGTTTTTGTCCAAAGACAAAAATTCATTATGGAAAAAATCAAACAGTTTTTTGTTCCTTCATCAAAGGAACAGGATGGTGTCCATCGATATGGACGATGCATAGTTCCATATCCCAATTCATCGAGGCTCAAAGAAGTTTCTTTGTTTCGTCTTCAGAGAGAGTGCCAATTTACAGCTCCGTGCTTCGGGTTTTCAACAGCCACACAAGTGTTTAAGTACTCTCAGCTTAGCCCCCATTTTTAATGGCTGCAACTAGTCGGGATAAAAAATCTCTCTTTACCTGGAATATTGGCTTCTTCGGTCTCATTCATAGAAGAAGTTCACAGAGGATGTGCAGAAAATTCCATCATTGGCAGGAGTTGGGACTTCTGATAAACTTGAGGAACAGTTAGTCTCCTGTTTGGATTTTGTATTTTTGGGGATGAGGATAGACTCGGATGCTTTCGGACTTTTCCATCCCCACAAAGAGTGGAGTCGTACCTTCAGTAGGTGGACCATTTGCTAGCCCTTCAAGATTGCTCAGCAAAGGAATGGAGGAGCCTGCTGGGCACCCTAGCCTCTATAGAACAGTTTGTGTCGTCTGTCAGTTTCACATGAGGAATCTCCAGCTCTTCCTAAAGATAACTGGAAAGGGAAAAATTTCCAGACTCATTTGTGTTCCAGGCAACATCTGAAGTAAAGGAGGACCTGTCTTGGTGGAGATCAGATGACAGGCTATTAGAAGGGAAGCCCCTTCTTCCTCTGAGCCCCAACCTGGTATTCTATTCAGATACGTCCAATCCAGGTTGGGGAGACAGAGTATTGGGGACATTCCATGAGACAGTGGTACTTCAATTGAAAGAATTGACGGCTATCTACCGGGTGCTATTGAAAGTTTGCGGACCTGGTCCGCAATAAAGTAGTAGTAACTGTCTGCTCGGACAGCCCTCCCTTACATCAAGAAACAGGGAGGAATGCATTTTTTCTCTCTGTGAAGCAGCAAGAACCCTTCTGCTATGGACAGACAGGAACCACACCAGAATTCTAACAAGTTCATACAAGGGAAATTTAACGTCCTGGCGGTTTAATTAAGCTGCAAGAAGCAAAATCTTCCCACTGTGTTGTATTTTAGCAGAACTAGCTCCTTCTAATAGGAACTCTGGACGGCAACTACAGTCGAGTGCAAATCCTGTTCTGTCAGAGTCAGAAGTGCTTTATTGCAGTGAGAAGAGTGGAACTCTGGCTAGATGGTCTGGTATTTCCTAGAACCAGAAACCCAGACCAGATTTAACCCAAGATGTTATGGCGAGGACATATGCGTCTCGTCCTCGGATTAGGACATCTTGCCATTTACCCTAATAGTCTTTTTCTTCTGAGACTCAGATTTAAGAGAAGCATTTACATCTTGTTAGCAGCTAATGACATTAAGTACAACCTCTACCTCATTAGCTATATATATCTCATACGTCCATTTTGCATTCGACCAACTGGTAGTGTGATCATTCATCATTTCTCATGGCATAAGATAAATTTTTGGAAAATTGCTAATTTAGGCAGTACCTTGAAAATTTTAATTACTGCCATGGCATTGAGGAAGAAAGTATAGGATTCCCTCCTATTGTCTGAACCTTCACCTGGTAGTGAAGGATTGAAGTTTAGGGAGCCAAGAGGTTACAATGTACCCAGAGCACCCGACACATAGTGGACGGGTTGTGGGTTTTACTTGAGTGTAGGTGACATAATAATCTGGTTGCTTTTTGTTATGGTACTGTGCCCAAGGCAAGGGCAAATTGTAGTCCTTGTGGGCAATTGGAATCATCCTTGCTACAAGGCTTCCCCTTAAGTAGAGGCGACCCTCGGCTTTACTGCCGCGCCACTACAGGTTAAGTTGAGCACCAATCAGAGGCAGTCTCTACTGCAAGCTCTCTTAACTAACAAGGAACAACAAGCATTGTTTCAATGCTAGCAACTTATCTATTTCTAATTCATTACATGACTTAACATTTTAGAGTAGAGTATGTCCATTTATCCCACCTTCTGTCAATGTGGGAGTCAGCTATGTAATTACTGGGTAAGTTGCATAATTAAAAATGATGTTTTTATAATAAAACAAAGTTTTAATTATACTTACCCAGTAATTACATGATCAGACCCCTCCTTCCTCCCTGCTGATGGACATAAGCATAAACAGAATAAGCTAATTGGCTGTGTTGTTCCTAACCTTCTCGCTAGGGGGAGGGGGGCCAGACTGTGTCACCTACACACTTATCGGTGTCGCTACCGCAAATTTTGAATCTATGCTGCTGCGAATAACAGAAAACTATAACTATGTAATTACTGGGTAAGTATAATTAAAACTTTGTTTTATTATAAAAACATCATGTTTCAACTATTCCTTCATGGGAAGGTTTTTCACCTCCTTTCTGATGGTTCGTCTCCTGCAGTATTCACCCCCCATAGTAGCGTGTTCCTGTGTCTCCTTTTCTTTTCTTCCATCGATTCGTCGCTGGAAGTATCGGGAGGCCACCAGGCTGATGTTTGTAATGTCGCCCCTTCTTCTTCGGGAGTTAATTTGATTCCCGGGAAGGGGGAGGCTTTTTCATCATTCTCATTTATTACCAGAGTCAGAGGCGTCCAAGATGGCGGCGATTTGGTTAAGGCGCTCGGGCTAGGGAATCCCCCATCCTTGGAGGGGTTGCTAGCGCACTTTATGAAGGACTCACCTATCCCCCTCCTCAGGCTTGCCAGGCCATCTCTCCTCCTCCCCCGGCCTCGTCTCTATGGGTAGCAGAGGTCAGCCATCTTGTATTGCTCCGCCAGTGACTGCTGCCACTTCTTTGAGTCGGAGGGAAGCCGTGGTGTCAACACCCCGTTGATGACATCACAGGATCCGTCGCTGTGTATTCCTCCGCCAGTGGCGTCTGATTCCCCTTCACTCCGAGGGTAAGCCGTGATGTCATCACCACTTGTGACGTCACTCCCATCGTCTCCTCTGCACTGCCTCTCTCAGCTGTGATGTCATCCCTGCCGCCCAGTTCACTACATCTCCCTCCCATGTCATTGGAGCCTTCTCTTGCAGATCAGTCTGAGGTTATATGCCAGGCAGTGCTTAAGAGGTTTGGACTCTGTTTTGGATGATAAGGTGGCTGCCTTTTCAGTTGGGAGGACTGGAAGGAAATGTGTTGCTTCATCCCTGCCTCCTGTGAAGAGATCGCATAAGAAACCAGTGCTGTCTTCCTCTCCCTTTTCCTCCTCTACGCCACGTCGGCATATCAAGCGTTGGAAGGCTAAGGACTTTGCTCTTTCTTCGCTTATGAGGGAGGAACAACGCGGATGTGTTCTCAAGAGTGTTGGTGTTTCGTAGAGTGTTAGTATATCTTCCCTTGTGCAATCTGCAGTGGCTGCTTCGTCCTCTGCATCGAATCACGGGCGTGTTGCAACCTCCCCCGTCCATGCACATCATGAGCATGTTGCAACTTCCCCTGTCCATGCACATGATGCAAGTGCTCCTCCTTCTTCTCCAAGCCCTATTTGTCGCCGTAAGGATCTCAAGGCACCTATCGAGGTCAAAGGTGTGATGCGGAGTTGGTGAAGCAGATTGTTTACCTGCCCCTCTCATTGGTGTTTCCAAGAGTTCGACTCTGGGGGATTCTCCTTCGATCTCGAGTATTCGGGATTCCTCTCCAACTCACATTTCATTGTTGTACATTTGCATTTTGACTGTTTCAAAATGTATTATGCTACTCTTGCTTGTTCTATAGGTAATGATGCAGTGAACATTATTGAATAGTTAGATTCAATTTTACATAGGACTGCGCTTGATAAGTCTCACTTCCCCTAATTATAGTACTAGTTGTTACTTTCTGTTCTAATCATTATTTCCTTAACAATGGATGGATCTTTTGAGGGGACTGATGTTAAATGCTAAAGTAAAAAATCATTTAACCCTCTTACGCCGATTGGACGTATTAAACGTCGAGTCAAAATGTCTCCCGTATGCCGATTGGCCGAAATCATACGTTGGCTCAAAAAATTTTTTTAAAAATTCGCCGGAAAAATACTTATAGGCCTACCAGCTGAAAACTTTTGTATCACGCGCCTTGAGGGATGCTGGGAGTTCACGGATCAAGGCGTTGTTTTGTTTACAATCGCTACGCAGGCGCGCAAGCGCAAATTTCTTTCTTATCGCACTAAAAAGTATCAGTGACACATCTCGGAAATTATTTCGTCACTTTGACATAATTTTGCACCATTTTAAATTATCCTTTACATGAAGTATTATATATGAAAATGTGCGCAAATTTTCATGAAAATAAAATACAACAAAAAAATACTCATGATTGTAGCTTTTATCAGTTTTGAAATATTTTCATATAAATAATAAGTGCAAAAATTTCAACCTTCGGTCAACTTTGACTCTACAGAAATGGTCGAGAAACGCAATTGTAAGGTAAAATTATTATATTATAGTATTATTCCATCATTTCCCTTCATTTTGCAACAAATTGGACGTCTCTAGCACAATATTTCGATTTATGGTGAATTTTATGAAAAAACTTTTCCTTACGTTCGTGCGATAACTCTTCCGATAAATTTTTTCGTGCGATTGTCCTAATGTTTGACACCCTTTTAAATTTGCCGTTACATAAAGTTTTATATATGGAAATGTGGCGCAATTTCATGCACAATACAAACAAAAAAACAACACATGGTTGTAGCTTTTATCAGTTTCAAAGTATTTTCATATAAATAACGTTAAGTGCAAAAATTTCAACTTTCGGTCAACTTTGACTCTACCGAAATGGTGGTTAAAAAACGCAATTTTAAGCTAAAACTCTTATATTCTAGTAATATTCAATCATTTACCTTCATTTTGCAACGACTTGGAAGTCTCTAGCACAATACTTCGATTTATGGTGAATTTATGAAAAAAAAAAAAAAACATTTTCCTTACGTTCGCGCGGTAACTCTTCCAAAAAAATCAGAATTTTTTTTGTGCGATTGTCGAAATGTTTGCACCATTTAAAATTAGCTGTTACATAAGTTTTATATATGAAAATGTGCGCAATTTCATGTAGAATACAACTAAAAATTATTGAAGGTTGTAGCTTTTCTCTTTTTCGAATATTTGCATATAAATCACGATAAATAGAAAAAAAACCACGTTCGGTCAAATTTGACCACCGAAATAGTTGAAAAACGCAATTGTAAGCTAAAACTCTACGGCCTAGTAATATTCCGTCATTTTTCTTCATTTTGAAACAATTTGAAGTCTCTAAAACAATATTGTGATTTATGGTGAATTTTTGAATAATATATTTACCTCACTCCGCGCGCCGATTCGCGGCCGCAAGTCTCCGAAATACGTAACATCGCATTATCCTAATATTTGCTCCTTTTCATATTAGCCTTTTTATAGAGTTTCATATATCAAAATGTGCGCAAATTCATGGAAAATACAATAAAAAATAATTGAAGGTTGTAGCTTTTTTCAACTCCGAAATATGTGCATATGAAAAAAAATATATATATAAAAATTTCGACATTCGGTCAAATTTAACTTGTCCGAAATGGTCGAATCTGCAATTCTAATCTAAAACTCTTGCGAGTATCGTAATATTCAATCATTTGTCTTAAATTTTGAAACAAATTGGAAGTGTCTTGAACAATATTTAGAATTACGGTGAATTTTTGAAAATAACATTTTTTTACGTCCGCGCGTTACGAATTCGTACATCATTTTGTGATAATATTTTCCGGTGTTGCTTTTATTGTTTTACTATGTATTATATATCAAAAGGATTGCAATTTAGTGTACAATAACACGAAAAAAAAGTAACTCGTTAGCTTTGACCGTTTTTTGCACAGCGTGATTTGAATACAATTATCTATGATTTTTTTTTTTTTCGCTACCATATATCGCATTATTTACATATGATAATGATATTATTTTTCATTTCTGATGATTGCATACTAAACTTCAGGCAATGAAAAAAAATGAGCCAAAAATGAACTCTTAATCTCAAAACTAAGCGCGCTGTGAAAAAAATTTTTTTAAAAAAAATTTTTTAAAAAAAATTTTTTCCGCTTCCGCGCTCACCCAAACCAGCGCCGGCATACAGGAGAGGTTTTTGATTTTTTGGGCTTCGGGCGTAAGAGGGTTAATAAGGAAGAAGAGAGGATTTTCCATCTAGTTGCCATTTGGCATTGACCTCTCTTTGTTATTAGGATGAATTAAGTACATGATTCCAGATTGCAGCAGTCTGTGATTGATAAAGTTGGGAATGGCCTATGAAATATCTGCTGCAAAAGCTTAGTTTTATTCTGTAGGCAGAGTATTTTCATCTCGCCTTAAAAATTATACATTAGCTAATTTTTGGCAACAAAAAAATTATGTAAAGTGAACATGAGAAATGTTTAGGTTGAATAAGTTAGTTCTGTGTCATTCATTTGATATGGTGGATACTGTATTCCAACATGGGTTTGATTCATTGTAATTTGTTTGTCATGTTCATTGTTTGATACATATACAGTACCATTCCATTTATTGATGACTAATGAGAGACGCGCTATGCTGCGCGGGGCAGGAGGGTGGCAGGTGAAGGACTCCCTGTTGAAACTCGGCTGTCATTCATGACATTGAGTACAGTGTCATCCAATCCTTCAGCTCCATTGCACAGAGTGATGTCTATGGAGTGAGAATATTCCTCTGCATTTGACTCCATGGAGTCCATTACTTCATGTAAATAATGTTCTTTGTAAAGTATTTAATACTACTAAGTTTTGTTGGTCAGTTTCATTGTGTAGACTCTGATGATCTCTTTTCATGTTGTTCAGCTAATCTCTGTGAGTGGTGACTGTCAGTTTCTTGCGAGAGAAGACGTTTTAGAGATGTTATATAATCCCAAATAGGAATTTGTTCCGATACGTAATACAAACCATCGGTCCTTTAACAATAGGAAGTAGCTAGCGGCAGCTGGAACGGTCGTAAGCTTCGAACAAGGGGAGAACGGTAGTTAACTGCTTGTCCGATCGTCGCGCGGCTTTTTGCTTTCGGCCGTGTGGAGATAGGACGTGTTCGTCATCGCTCTGCCCGCTTTTGTCGTTTGCTTTGAGTATCAGCCCTCTTTTCTGGTTTAATTGAGGTGTGTATGATTTTAAGGACGGTAGCTGACGACAGGACGCCTGGCTATCCTGTGGTTCCTGCCGTGCCTGCCGTACCTGTTGCTTTCCCTGCTGGCTCCTTCCTTTTGCAGATGCTGTACCTGCTTGTGCCTGCTGTTCCTGGACCTGTTCCTGTCGCTCCTGCTGTTGGTGGTGCTGCTACAGTCTCAGGTTCTTCCGGACATGTGGCAGTCGGGCCCCGTTGCTTCGGCAACTGCCCCGGCTCCCTCCTGGATGGAAGACCTGACGTCTGTCCTGCGGAGCCTGGCGAAGAAAGAAGAGAAAAGAGGAGGGGAAGGTGTCGTCGTCGTCTTCGTCGTCTTCTTCGTCGTCTGCTGCCTCCTCTTCCCCTTCGACTTCTAAGGCTAAGGCTAACCAGCCGAAGAAGAAGAAGGCTGCCTCCTCCCCCCCTAAGAAGACTCCTTCGGGATCTTCTAAGGGCCTGTCTCGCTCAGGCGCATTCAGGGAGCTCTTCTGCTGGTCCTCCTGTTCCTTCGGGAACGGGGCCCGTCTCTTCCTCTGCAAAGAAGAAGACGACGGGGACCAGAGGTGTACCAGCCTCGGCTGGTACGTCCTCACTGGTGTTAGCGTCCTGCCGCTAAATCAGGTTCCGTCTCGGCCGCTTCTCGTCGCGAGAAGTACCGAGTGGACGCTCTTCCACGGGAGACCGTCCAGCCATAGAGTTTTGACGCCCGAGCTCGCTCGCCGTCAAGACTGGGGTGCGGAGCAGAAGACTGGCGAGAGTCGTGCACACGACTCTCGCCCAGGCCAGTGGACGCTCTCGCAGCGACCAACTGGCTGCTCAGGGTTGACGTGAACGGTCGCTGACCAGCCACGGGTTGAGGCGAGGAAGGGGTCCCACGCGGCCGTCGGTACCAGCCACGGCTGGTACCAGCGGCTCGACGCGCCGAGAGGACGCTGGCCGGTCTCGCCGCGACGAGAGCCTAGCAGGTCACCTGACCGCCGCTCGCCCATAGGGACCGGGCAGGAGACTGGTAACCAGCAACAAGCCCTCCGCCTGAAGCCTAGAGATCAGCGTCAACGTTCTCGCCGAGCCACTCGCCCCAGGCGAGCGGTTCAATGGCTAGGCCTGCTGCTCGATCACCACCGCGGGTTGACGATCAGCAGCAGCCCTCCACGCACGCTGGTCCTGCCAGCGAGCGAGGGGGGAGCGTCAGGTCTGCTCTCCCGTACCTTCAACCTCCTCGGGCTACACCGGGAGGAGCGAGGTACCCGAGAGTGATCGCGAGAGGTGCGCGCTCGCGATCCCGCTATGACGCCGTATGGCTCAGGTACGGTTCTAGGACCGACGCCAGAACATACGCGCAAGTAGTTGGAGGTGACCGTCAGGGGTCTGCCGCTGTTCCTCCTTCTGAAGGAGGAGTATCACGGGATCTGTTCTTGCTGGAGGGACTGGACGGTCCTACTCCGCAAGACGCAGTCACTCCCGAGATACAGAGGAACTTTGCAGAGGTCATTAAGCTGATTCGTCAGCATAATTGACCTTGCGGAAGGATCGCCGCTACCACCTGGCAGAGCCCACGTCCCGGTCTCGAGTCATTTTGGGGTCCTAAGAGGGAACCCAAAATGATGATGGGGTTACCGCGATCAGAGCTTGCAGACTCAGTCCTGGATCAAGTGGAGAATCTCGTCTCAGGACGGGAGGATTCCGCTGAAAATCCGGGACAGTCTTCTAAGCTGCTTCCTCCTCCTCTCAGCGTCAGAGGCGATTTTACGTGCCTTCGGAAGACCCGATACTGCCGAAACAGGTTAACCCGGAGTTAGCGAGGCTGACTCCAGGTGTGTCCCTGCAGCAGCTCCTGTCGGAGAACCTCTGGTTCTCGCAGCAGGAGGCACTTGCCCTGGAATCTACCGCTATGGCAGCATTCCAGGCAGTCTCTTGGCTGGATTTGTGGTCCCTCACAATATCCAAAGTAGCGCGGCCGGCTCTGGGAGTTCTGCTCTCGAAGACGACACTTCTTTCAGGAGACTGTGCCAGTCTGGAGGAAGAGCGATCTCTTACGCTCGCCCATCAGACTGCTAACCTGTGGGCCAACTTGGTTCTTCGACGTAGGGACGCAGTCCTTACCCGAGTGACCTAAGGGGCCGGGGCCGGGCGTGAGGCGGCACTCCGGGCTTCGCAATGGACCAATTAGGAGTTCCCCAGCTCTCTTTCCCGGAGAGATGGTGGACGCTGCGGTGGAAAGGCGGCGCACTGATGACAGTGACCGCTTAGTTCACCAGGCAGTCTCGAAGGTTACTGGGCAATCTCGAGCGACTGCGGCTAAGCCAAAGAGCTTAGCTGCGCTTCCACGGCGGCGAAGACGGTTTGCACCTCCAAACCCCGTGCGAAGACTCCTGCTGTTTCGACGTCTGCTAAAGGAGGCCGTAACCAGCCCTCCTCCCAGCCCTCCTTTCCCCCCGAGGAGGTGGTGGGAAGAAGTCGAAACGAGGAGGGAAACGCTAGGGACGGCGTTCCCCTCACCTGCTGCCGGAAGTGGGGGGGTGCCTGGCGAGCCATTGGGCAACGTTGGCAGCGCTACGGCCGCCGAGAACTGGATAGTAGTAACGTCCTTCGGGAGGGATATCTACTACCCTTCGAGTCTCGCCCCCCCTCATCTCCAAACCGGTCCACCTACAAACCTATGTCCGGGGATCACAAAGGACATAACACTCTTCGACAGGAGATCAAGACCATGCTGGCGAAACGAGCTGTAGAAATCGTGGAGGACCAGTCACCGGGCTTTTACAGCCGCCTCTTCCTAGTGGAGGAAAGGCATCGGGGGGCTGGCGTCCGGTGATAGACCTCTCTCCCCTGAACCGCTTCGTTCGCACGACGCGGTTCACGATGGAGTCGGCACGCTCGGTGCTCGACTCGATCAGGGGGAACGATTTCATGCTTTCAGTGGACTTGAAGGACGCGTATTTTCAAATACCCATCCATCAGTCCTCCAGAAAGTACCTCCACGCTTCATCTTCGACGGGACGGTGTACCAATTCAGGGCACTTTGTTTCGGTCTCTCAACCGCCCCACAGGTGTTCACGCGAGTGTTCACTCTGGTGTCAGCTTGGGCCCATTCGCACGGGATACGTCTTCTGAGGTATCTCGACGATTGGCTAGTCCTGGCGAGCTCCCGCTCGCAGTTGCTGCAGGACAGAGATCGACTCCTCAAGTTTTGTCGCGATCTGGGGATCGTGATAAACTACGAGAAGTCCGATCTCGAACCCAAGCAGAAGATGGTATGCTGATAGACACGGTAGCAGGGCAGGTCTTTCCCGCAGACTTGCGTATCAGCAAATTCAGGGAGGCAGCCGGCCGGTTCCTGTCTCGGCAGGAACAGGCAGCACAGCAATGGCAAGTCGTGATCGGCCATCTGTCGTCACTCAAGAAGTTAGTCCCTCACGGGCGTCTTCACCTGCGGTCTCTCCAGTGGAGGCTAAGGGAGAGTTGGTCTCAGGCCAAGGATCCTCCTTACTTTCCCGTGGCTCTCACGGACAAGGTGAGGCAGGACCTAGCCTGGTGGCTCGAACGACAAGAACCTCTTAAGAGGAGTGCCCATACGCACTCCCCCCCCCGGAGATGCTTCTGTTCTCAGACGCATCGACCGAGGATGGGGCGCACACCTGGAGGAGTTGCTGACTGCAGGTGTGTGGGACCATCACGAAAAGCACCTTCACATCAATGTCCTGGAACTCAAGGCGGCGTTCAACGCTCTCCGAGAATTTCAGGACCGCTTGGTGGGACACTCAGTGGTGTTGATGTGCGACAACACCACGGTAGTGGCATATGTCAACAAGCAGTGGGGGGGCTAGTGTCTCTTCCGCTCCATCAGTTGACGGTGCAGGTGCACGAGTGGGGCCACGGCTCACTCGATAGAGCTGTCAGCACGCTACATTCCAGGCAAGAGGAATGTAGTAGCGGACAAGCTCAGCCATCGGGATCAGGTGATAGGGACCGAATGGTCTCTACACCAAGACGTGGCGGAAAGGCTCTTCAACCTGTGGGGGCGACCGGTCGTAGACCTGTTCGCCACCCGGCACAACAGAAAACTTCAGTTTTCTTTTCAGCCGTGCCGGACCCATGGGCAGCTGCAGAGGACGCTCTCCAACACCCCTGGGACAACCTCTTCGCCTACGCCTTTCCTCCCTTCTGTCTGATTCGGAAAGTGATCAGTCGAGCGTTGGTCACTCCCCAATCTCAGAATGATCCTGGTGGCTCCCAAACGGCCTCAAGCCGTTTGGTATCCGGACCTGCTGGCTCTTCTTGCGGACGCACCGAGAGAGCTACCACATTGGCACAACCTTCTAGCCCAGCCACACGTAGAACGGTACCACCAAGCAGTCCAGTCCCTTCAACTTCACGGCTGGCTGTTATCCACCATCTCTTGCGAACGAGAGGCTTTTCTCGTAGCGCAGCAACAGAGATGGCTGGACACGTCCGACAGTCCTCTGCAGCTGTGTACCAGGGGAAGTGGGCCGTCTTCTGTGGTTGGTGTCGTAGACAGGGTCTGTCTCCTCTCAGAGCCACTCTTCAGCAGGTAGCGGATTTCCTCGTGTTTCTTCGCCGAGAGAAGCTCCTCTCAGTACCCACAGTTAAAGGATATAGAGCCGCCCTGGCTCTCGTCCTAAAACTGAGGGGACTGGACATCTCGAACTCGTTCGAGATCTCCTTGCTAATGAGGAGCTTCGAAAGGTCTTGCCCACCCAGGGAACTCAGGCCCCCTGCGTGGGATGTGACTCTCGTCCTTAGGAGTTTGACTCGAAGACCCTTCGAATCACTCCGAGAGTCGTCAGACAGGGATCTGACCCTCAAGACCCCCTTCTTGCTGACCCTGGCATCGGCGAAGAGAGTAGGGGAACTACATGGTCTTTCTTATGATGTTAAACACACCAGAGGCTGGGGATCTGTGACGCTCGATTTCGTCCCGAACTTCGTAGCCAAGACTCAGAATCCGTCGATCCCTGACGACAGGTTCGAGTCTTTCACGATCCCCTCCCTTCTGGACTTCACCGATAACGATGCGGATGAGATGCTGCTTTGTCCTGTGAGGGCGCTACGGCGCTATCTGAAGAGAACTCGACACCTCAGGCCTGAGTGTCGACGCCTCTTCGTTAGCACTGGGGTTACCAAGAAAGAAGAATTTCCAAGAACACGCTTTCTTTCTGGCTACGTGAGGTGATCAGGAGAGCGTACGAGGCTGATGGTAGCGACGACATCCGTTACGCTCCGACCGAGAGCCCACGAAGTCAGAGGTATCGGACCCTCCTTAGCGTTCCGTAAGAACTTCTCCGTGGCGCAGGTCCTGAAGGCAGGTGTCTGGGCCAACCAGACCACCTTCACATCCTTCTACCTTCGGGATATTGCCCACAAGTCCTTGGATACTTTTTCCTTGGGACCTGTGGTGGCTGCTCAACACGTGTAAGCTTACCCAGCACCCGAGCAGGCAGAACAGCATCGATTCCTGGTATGACTGGGAGAATGAATGTGCAAATGAGAGTGTGACTGGCTTCTCTTCACCATCTTTCTCTACCTCTACCTGTGGGCAGAGGGATACGGTCGTTACCACCGACTCTGGAAGGGTGTCAGATGCAGGTAAGCTACTCGACCGAGCTCCATCCTATCCCTTTAACTAGGGATAGGAGTGTATATCCACCACTTTCTCCTACAAGGGGGAGGAAGTGGATGCCTACATGAGACAAACCCATGACTTTATATTTGCTCATGTACAGGGAAAAGTTCTTACAATGCTGGTACGAAGAGATACCGCTTGCCTCTCTCTTAGTACTCGGCCCAGAGGTCTGACCATTGATCCCTGCGGTGCACACCCCGATACCAATAGGACATGAGGCTTGGATCCCTTCCCTACGCTCTTACGACCAGGGAGGCATTCCAGGGATGGACGAACACCAGTCTGTTCATCTAAAAGACTCAGATTCCTCCCACCAAGAAGTGAGTCTTCCTATTGTTAAAGGACCGATGGTTTGTATTACGTATCGGAACAAACCTGAGGTCCTTACATATAGTCCCTCCTCATGCCACCCCTCACTCTGCGTATTTTGCATGGGCCAAAAGCAAAAGTGGTTTGTTTACCTCCCAGTCGCGCGGCGCGCGACGATCGGACAAGCAGTTAACTCCGTTCTACTTTGTTCTATCTCATCACCCTTTGTTTCAACCCCTTGTTCGAAGCTTACGACTGTTCCAGCTGCCGCTAGCTACTTCCTATTGTTAAAGGACCTCAGGTTTGTATAGTTAGGAAAAATGCAATTTTCGACAAATTGTCATTTTTGTTTGTGATCATGTCATAGTAGTTGCAGCTTTGGCTGCTTTACTGGCTTTCTCATTTTCTTTATTACCAAAGAGGAGATATAGTTCTATTACTGGAGGAAATTTAACTTGGTATTTTTGACTTGAATTTGGGAAGGTAGTGATTGATTTTTTATACACATAACTCTGATCAGGATGATTTTGTTGGTAAATCACTTATTTTATTACTAGTGCAGGAATTATGTCTACCCCTTTCATGCCTTTGCTGTGTTTAAGGGCATTCTCTGCTATTGTAAACTTCAGCCTGATGTTAATTTCTAGATTTAGACTACGTTTCTAGACCTAGCTCTGTTTAAATGATATGGTTTTGATTGGAAGTAAATGATGGAGATAGATTAAAACCAGAGTCAGCTAAGTAGAAGAAACCAAAATGAACAGAAGAAAATTAAATGCAAAAAGCAATGAAGCTGTGACTGAGGGAATGCTGCCAAGACCTTGAGTACTGTATACTACAGTGTTCCATGCAAGGTATACACTAACTTATGGCACCCTACTGGGATTGTATGTAGCTTTGTATTGTTTCATTTGTTTACAGCAGTATTTTTTAATTTTTCATGTTTTATTCAGGAGTTTAACTGTTGTCTTTCTTGTTTAGATATTTTTATTTTTATGCTTTTAAATTAATGGCTGCTAAGTTTGTAAAAGCATGAAATTTTTCATTTCCTCTTACATTCCAGAAAAGAAGTTCCTGCAGTTTTTCTTTAGTCGTCTAAGAATGAATGAGACTTCTAGATATCCAGAATTTCCTTTTTTATCCCCTTGTGGCCGAGAAAGAAATTATGTCCGCTGTGATGACCTACCAGTTGTATTTACTCATTTGGTAAGTTTTATAGACATTCTGTTAATTTTGCTTAGTGATGTTTTATTGGCACCCTGTTCACTGACATACAACAAAGTATGACAGACAAAAATATTTTTAATCCTTAAGACTATCAACTTTCTGATAAGGTTTAGCAATTGAGTTCCTAACTCCATTTCCATATCTTTATATTTCATGGTTTTCTTTTGTGGATGTCTGAATTTCCAGACTTAGAGATAAGCATTCCCATGATTTTAGGAGAGCTTGATACCTTTTGCTCTGTTCATTCTTTGAAGTTTAGCAAGTTTTGTTTTCCTTTGTTTTTATTAAGCTTATGATTTTCTTTTCAAGGAATGTAATCTTAAATTTACATGAGTGACTTTTTAGTCCTCATTAGTTTGAATAACACTACATAATTCAAGTTAATTTGGTTAATAATAAACATGCTATTTAGTAAAATAGTTTACAACATTAATTTTATTAATTTTAGTTGACCATAACGGAAAATTTTCAAAATCAACTTGGGTAAGATTGTGCTGACACTACTCCACAATTAAACTAGAATTATCTAGAATACTGTTCTTTCATGTGGATGTCAGCCAGAATTTAAATCAAATTTTTGTAAGCTGTATTTTAAGAGATCTTTCAAATTTTCAATCGATCCCTGATCCTCATTTCCTGCTGAAAAACCAGACTTTCTGAATAGCAGCACCAATAATATGGAGTAAATATGCTTTGCTATCCAACTTCTCACTTCCAGAGGTCCTTTATTCCTCATTCTGTTGGACTGTGGAACACTTCCTGAGGATGTCATGCAATTTGAACTTCTGAGGTTCAAGCAATGATGCAATGCATTGCTCCTTAATATAATTCTCTTTGTATATGAAAAATATACTTACATTTTTATGTATATTATCTATTTAACTCATTTTTCATTTTTTAATAGCTGATCTCTTCTTTCTGTATTCCCCATTACCTTCTGTTACTTCTTTCTAATGAACACCATATTTTTTGGAAGCTAGAATTGCAAGTCAATTGCCCCTGTGGGCTTGTTTCATATGAATAGGGTGCATTTTCTTAATAATGATGATGTTGATGATAAACTTACTATGGCTACTTCATAAGCAGTATAGAGTGAAACTAAATTAGAAAAAATGATGATGGAAATAATTTAAAGCAATATTATTTTACAACAAGCAAAGGTGTGTGATGTTACATCAAGCAAAGGTCTGTGATGTAAACTAATGCAGATGAATATGCCAGATTAGAAACAGCAAGAAAAGATTGATTAATAGATAAACATTGAACCACTTACCTGATCAAAGGACTTACCTGCCCAAAGTCTGTATTTTATCGCCCCCTGAACACTTTTTATCATTGCCTTTTTTTGTTTTCTGAATCTTATAGCACTGTACGTACTTAGAGTTTGAGGCTGTATGCTAAGAGCCCCTCAGAAGCCTAGCACCTTGACATTGGATTGTTGTTTCAGGAAGCAACTCGTCGTTTTGGCCCCAAGTAGTTGCTGCGAACTAAATTAGCTTAGCAGTTGTTATTTTGCTCCATTTTTCCTTCTTTACTCACTCTTCACAAATCTTTTGTTGATGACCCTTGCATGGCTTTGAAAACCAAACTTTGTTGCTCATAAAACGTGGAGGGTGAGGTTGGACAACATGCTTCTCTACCAATAGAATTTAAATAACTGATGCGGTTAAGTAAGGTGAATGTACAATAACATGCTTTGCTCTGAGTGTTGGGTCTGATCTCAGTGGTTTGATGGCCCTCAAGGCAGTACAAGCTTTGCTTGTGTCTGGATATAAGCCTTAGGGCATCGTGCAAGAAATGGGTTCATCTGCCCTCTTAAGTGTAGTTTCATGGTATCCATGGGAAAATACCCGATTAAATTTTACTAACATGTTTAATTAATATTAAATACATCAAATTCTAAAACTCAAAGCACAGAAATGGACATTTTTTCTGCTCATCTCCAAAATTCAAGTATGAACATGAACACTTCATTTGAGATATTAACTAACTGCTCTGGCAGCCATTGTTCCTCCTCACATATTTCTATTAAAAGTTTTAGAAATTCTACAGCACCATTAGCTTTGGCCCTCACTTCATCACCTGCAGTAGTGATGAGCCCAAGAATATCTTTTTTGAAATGGAACCATCCATGGCTAACAGTAAAGCTTCTCTTGTCATTTTCATCTTCTCTCTTAATTTTGCTATACTACAGTAAATGAGTCTCTTTTGAAATTTGCAGTAGACTTTTTGTAAGTTTTTTGTAATCAGTCCTCCATCCAACATATGAAAAGCCTCTCTATTTCTGCAATTGTGCCTTGTTTTCTTGTACAATTATGATCTATTGCTTCTTCACAATAGTTTCTTGTCAATACATCCTTCCCCATCTTGTTAGCAGTAGTATACTGATTTGCTTCATATTACCAATAATTTTTAGCTTCTCTTCTATTCCTTTATTGTTATTTGGTCCAACATCTGGACTGACTGTCTTCCATTGAAAGAGATTTGTGGAAAAGCAGTTCACTAGAAAAAAAATATTGGTGATTGTTGTTGTTCTTTTCTCACACAGCAACAACCACATACATGCTCACAGAGGCAGTCATGTGCCACTATAGTTACTTCTAAACCCTTTGGTTGCAAATAGAGGAGTTATTGATGGATGTATATTTTGTATATATACTGTACAGTATAAATATATAGCTGACTTGAGTGGATGAGTGCATGTAGATGGAAAGGTGTATATATATTATGTATTGTACTGTCGGCCAAAAAACTCGTGGCAGAGTTTCATAATTTTTCGTTCACCTGCCTGATGCACGATTCATGCCTTATTTATCTATTTTTCTTTTCAAAGATGGAAGAAATCATGTGTAATGGCGTTAAAAACAGTCACTGATATCTTTAGAACATTATGTTATGTTATTGTGTAAACTATTTTTCCATTTAGGAAAATTGACGTGAACAAAACGAAGTGATAAAAAACGTCATATCACAACCATAGATATACATTACCAAATAGATAGGAGACACCTAGCACAAGTAGTATCGTATAAACATAGTCCTTAAATTATCATTTCAATATTAAGTCGAAGGTGGTTGAACTATTCCATTTGTTAAATTTTACAGAAAACATTGGAATCTCACAAAATGCTATCAAATTTAAAAACAAAAAAAAAAAAAAACGATATCTTAAGAGTGTGAACCAGGCGACCTCACTCTATTGCTTTTGATGTTATGTGCACGGGAATCTAATGTCAATGTGTCATTTATCGGTCTAAGAAACATCCCTCGATGAGCGAGAGAATTATTCCACTGCATTGGGTGCAAGGTCCTGTTGGAGAGATATCAAGAAAGCTTAATAAACCGGAGAGAATCATACGTAGATGAATAAAATTGTTTAAAGAATGGAAAAATTTAGAACATGGGCCTAGAGGTGGAACACCTCGGAGCACCACAAGAGAGCAAGACAATACAGTAGTGTGAATGTTGCTGAGCAACATTCATTTGTGAACTTTGAATTCTAGTGCCTCGTCACGACATTGCTGAACCAGGATCATAACTAGGTCTACGCTTATGACTGGTGTCCGATGAATACTTTAGATGGAGAGGAAATGATTTCTAAATCTACACTTGAAGTCTTTGATAGTTGGCTAATGAAGAAGTCTAATGAATAAGCAAACTTATTTTTGATGGATGAGATGATTCAGTTAGGCTTAACTCTTTTTGTTTTGTTTTTCATCGGTGACCAGTGAATACCACGATTAGGGAGGGAAACGGTTCCAATGATGCATGCATTTTTTTCTTCAAAACCTAAAGAATACATTTTATTGGGAGATACTTTATTAACATCGGCCTAATCCTTCCATAACTCCTATATGCCACCTCCGCTCTCTTCTACATCTCAGGCGACTAAATCAGATTTCTCACTACGAACTCCCTCTCGTGAAAGCATCAGTAATGATAACGGTTATTTTAAAATTCCTCTCACCGACAACGGACGCCTTAAAATGCATGTTTATAAAATATTTTCTGTTCAATGAAACTTTATCTTTCATTCCACAAAATATGTGCATACACTCGTGTTAGACCCTGTAGCCGTCAAAGAGCAACCCGTTGTTGTTTTTGATTAAGCTGACCTTGTGTCAGCACGGGCTCTTACTCACAGAGCAGCCCGTAATAAAGCAACCCTTGATTAAAGCAGTAGGTTTTTCTTGAAAAAAAAAAAAACCTATGAAATAGACTTAAACGAGAACGTCACCTTTCATATTTCTTATCCTTACAGCTACTTATAATATGCTTATGGTAGTAGGTCTAGTAGGTATACATGTGAAACTAATTTGAATTAATTTCTATTTAGAAGAAATGAATAGCTACAAAAAGATCAACCTAAGAAAGCTTTAAGGAAAGTAAGCCTTTCTTAATGTATTCGTGAGTTTTGGCTCCCATAGCTTTCCAAGGTGTCCAAATGAAACGGGATGAATGCAAGGAATTCGATAAAAAATAAGACTGAATTATATTCGTTTGATTTTTTTTTATGATTGCTTTTTGACTTTGAATAGCTAGGTCTGAGTTGATTATGTTAAGCAATTATGAAAAGGATAAGAAGAAGGCGAACATAGATAATAAAACAAGAATAACGGGAATGGTCAAATAAAGCCAGATTAAGAATTATTATATAGTCCGACGGAAATATTCATTAATATTACGTAATCCGAGAGAGTATACTTGCTGAAAATAGACCTAGGCAAATCATGTGGGAAAAATCAGAAGTCCAATTTAGGCCCACTAAATGTGTCATGCAAATTATTTTATTGCTCAAAGGACAAAATTAGTTTAACTAAACATCGTTTTCAAAGAATGTTAACACCTTGATGTATTATTTATCGGCTGTAGGAGACGAAATGACAACACCCTAGTGCAGTACGATACGTTGAGTCAAAACTCGAGCGGCAGCAAAGCCAACTTCAAAATCTTCGGTATGCTGTCACAAAGCTAGAGTTGAGAATAAAATTATAAATCGTGGACCCATCGGTATATATTTTTCCTTACTTTGCAAAATAATTATCTTTAATACATTGAATAAGTCTACTCAGTTCTAATGTAATTTATTTCAGTATAGCACCTTTGAAAGGAAATATTATTTATTGTTAAGTAAATAATCGGCACTGGCATATGACAATATTTCCATAACGAACAATGAATTAAGAAACTACGCCAATTCTTCATTTGGCGTCTGTACATTGTACTTTATTTGCAAAGGGTTTTTTAATTTTATTTGTAAAGGTTTTTTAATAAATATTTTATTTCATTTTACTTTTCCTTCTTTCATTACTGTTTCTACTTTTGATATATTCATCTACATTATTTAGGTAGTTAAATAGCAGAACAATACAATTTTCCTTTTCCTTAGTATATTTTCTTATCCTCTCAACTAGATGTACACTTGGCAAGGAAAGTTAAGATACAGTTCTTTTAAATCTTTGGACATATAGCGTTCAATAATTCCACACCTGGCGACTAGAAAGGGGGCAGAGCTTCAAAATCATAGCGTTTGTTGCTTTTTAGATTTCCACTAACTTTACACCATAAAGATTCTGTAGAGGTCCTATAATCATTTATACTTGAATGTAGAAACAGCACTCTATATTATTCATTAAAGTTGGTTTGGTAACGTCAGTTCAGGGTAGAATATCGATCATCCTTTCTTAAAACCTACTGTGAAACCTTATTTATAAGTACGTAATGTTTGACACTAAACACATAAAATTCATACGTAATTGAAGGCGGATCTTAAACAATGAGAGAAAGTGTTTTAAAATTTGGGCAGTACTTGTGGAAATCATGAGGAACAATATAGTAAAGAATGAAATATTATGACGATAAAGAGAGAAAGCACGCAAGCATAAGCCTAGCGATAGAGATACTCAATTCATTATATTTACTTGGAGAGATTAAGTGATATTTTTTCAAATGTTTCAAAACTGAGAGAGAGAGAGAGAGAGAGAGAGAGAGAGAGAGAGAGAGAGAGAGAGAGAGAGAGCTAGCATAGGTATCTGTAGAGATACTTAATTCATTATATTTGCTTTGAGAGATTGAGTGATAATATTTTTTCAAATGTGAGAGAGAGAGAGAGAGAGAGCAAAATCTGCTTACGTGAAAGCTTAGGCCTACGTATTTATAACTACTCAATTTCCTTAAATTTTCTTTGGGAGATTGAGTGCTAATATATATTTTTAAAGTATGTTTTAGAAGTGGAGAGAGAGAGAGAGAGAGAGAGAGAGAGAGAATTATAGTATTGGTGACGGGGGGAAAGGCAGCAGAAAGAGCGGTGACTCAGTGCACAGATACTACCTGGGAAACAGGGTGATGTGACTGCCAAGATCGTGCTGCACTATGCTAGATAAGATTTGAAGAATTATTCAAGTTAATTCTCTAAGAAATTCATACCCTAATCTTTATTTCATTCGATAGTTGCCGTAACATTAAAAGATTGTAAAAAGATGTGGAAAATTTTAGACGCAGGCTGCGGTCATTCTTGCTCTCTTGATATAGTCTGTACTTTTGAAAATCGGGTTTCATCCACAAATCATTCCCGAAAAAAGCTGTGTTAAGTAAAAATATTTATTACCACAAATAACTCCATATGTATTGCACAGGCAATTAAAGTTTTATATTGTGCAAAAAATGCTAATGTGTTGGGAGATCTTTCAGCCTCGCGGCAAGGAAATCCAGTCGTGTAGGGCTGTAGGCTACTACGAACTGTTTTGTATTGGGAGCATATAGCCAGAAAATCTTTTGAGCTGACATGCTACTTTAACCTTGATAAAGATTTATGTTTAAAGACAGTAGCTTTGTAAACAGCAACTAGTATTCAATCCATGTCAACGTCAAATCAAAGTGTGAAATCCGTTACGTAAGCCAGTATCCAGTGACTCGTGCTTTCCTGCTCGAAGTTCTAGGGCTCCTCCTCACATCATAGAAAACGCTCTTGCGGATGCAACTAGATTTGCTCAACCTACCTTAGCCGTCGCAACATTGGCTGCCATTGACGTCAGCTAACTTTAATTGCTTTGGAATACAAACATGAGTTTGTAGAAACTAAAATAATTGCATTCACCACTTACGATGATGCAATAATATCCCCGTTCATGAAGGAAAATGAGTAAATATTGTCGTTGTGATACATAGTACTACAATCAGAAATTCACATTCTATCTACCAGATCTCTATGGACGAATCCATCTGAGAAATTCCAATTACTTCAGACATATATCATGTTTTTAAGTATCTGAATGGTTTTGTTTTGCAGTTTTAACTTATATGATATAATTTGCAGTGTACATTCATATTCTAGAGTAAATTTAGCGATGTCTTTTCAGTAAAAACAAATGAGAAATTCGATGAACAAAAGCTAGTGAAAACTGTATCTTCCCTTTTCTTCTCGAGTGTACCTACATTAAAAAAAAGCGAGCGTAGGTGCAATACTGGTTAATCCAGAGCTGTACTAATTTTCATTGAAATTAATTTTGAAATGTGTAACAGTTGAAGCAGCATAATACAATTAATTCAGTTGATGTTTAAATAATTAACCTTAATTTGTTCTCACTGGTCAGTTTGCTGCTTCTCTTCATTATGAATTTAAATATAATAATTAGAGTAGCTTGTACTTTGTATTCCAGTTTACAGTGTCATTATAACACCTCAATTTAACTGACTTGTGTTGTATCAACTGCGTTATTATGGTTAGTTTTTGCTATGCTACCGTTTTGGATATGGTAAATTTTGTTATAAATGTCTTAAACTGAATTTTAACTGTTAAACAAAGTTTAGTTTAGGTTGGAAACTATGTAGAATTGCTGTTAGCTGTAAAATATGAAGAAAATATTCAAGTGCAGGCAATACTATAGGGTCTGTTTTTTAACAGATATTGTTGCTTATTAGAAAGCCAGACCTGCAAAGTAACGTATCTAGTTAAGTTGAAGTGCTACTTTGAGTTCAGTTTCTTGAATAATTTACAAACCATTGCAAAGTCAAAATATTGAAATTTAAACAATTTTAAAGGTATGAACATCTGTGTTGACAATAATTTTAGGATAACATGGTGCATGAGTTAATGGCAGAGGAAACATGCATGCACAGTAATTTCTAAGGATGTATGTACAAGATTCTTTGTTTAGTAATACTGGCCCCATAGTTAATCCATCATTCCATCATGATCAGTCTAGATGCCATGTCCATAATGAAGAGAATCCTGTATTTGTCCCTTATCTCCAGGTTCTGTTGTATATATATTATGATAAGGGTAGTTACCATATTAGAATATTGGAGGTACCTTCCACTGGGTGTTTTTTATAGTGTGGGGTTCTGAGTTGCATCCTCTCTCCCTAGGAGTCTATCACTTTTCTTACTATGTGCCCTGTTTCTAGTAGCACACACACTGCATGAGTCTTGGAGCTACTTCAGCATCTAATTTTTCCAGGTTTCTTTTTAGGGATCTTGGGATCATGCCTCCCTAGGAGTCCATCACTTTTCTTACTATGTGCGCTGTTTCTAGTAGCGCACACACTGCATGAGTCTTGGAGCTACTTCAGCATCTAGTTTTTCCAGGTTTCTTTTCAGGGATCTTGGGATCCTGTGATTATGGGTATAATTTCCACTGGCATATCCCATATCCATTTTGTTTCTATTTTCAGGTATTGATATTTGTAAATTTTTTCTCTTTCTCTGGTGTCCCATGGTATTGTGACCTCAATGAGTGATACTTTCTTCTTTACGTATTTTGTCAATCAACATCACGTCTGGTCTGTTGGCACGTATCACCCTATCTGTTCTGATACCATAGTCCCAGGGGATCTTTGCCTAATCGTTTTCTATCACTCCCTGTGGTTGGTGTTCATACCACTTATTACTGCAAGCTAGCTGGTGTGTCTTGCAAAGCCTCCAGTGGAAGACTTTTGCTATTGGATCATGCCTCTTTTTGTACTGGTTTTGTGCAAATGCCACACATTCTCTTGCTATAAGGTTTATGGTCTTGTTCATATTGCACTTCCTGTATATGGGTGAGATGTTATTTCCATCTATTGTTTTTTTAACATGCCAATAACCTGAAAATTGAAGCTTCCAAAGAATATGGTGTTTATTTGAAGGATCCGGAAATGTAAATTGGTTGTCTTGTTATTCCACTTTATTTGAATGACTGTTTGCAGGAGATAGGTAATTCTTTAATTTGCACAAAATCATATTTTTTAAATACTTTTAGGTAGAGTTTTTCTTGTATGTATACCTTTATCTCACCTGTACTTTTTAGGGGTGAAGTTGATTTTACCAAAAGAAATTTCTTAGGCCTGTAATCTCATGTTTAAAGCTACACACAATACGTAAATGGTATTTAATCCTAAGTGAGTGAAATAGTACTTCCAATTCAATATTTGATGCTGTAGTATGTAAGGAAGTTGATTATATTACTTGTAGGTGAATCTGTATATGAAAGTTAGTTGCTAGATAGCCTCATTGCAGAAAACTAATATAGTATACTGTCTTGAAGTATGCTATGTAGGCTCGTGCGTTTATTTGCGTAGATAAGCTTCTGATTTTTTATTTTTGTTAATCTTATGATTTACAAATATCTCCAGTTGGAATAGCTATTGAATAGTTGTTCACATAAACTTCTTATATTTTCTGAATAATAAGATCATTTTTACTCCCCCAAGGTCGACATTTAGGTGGTAATTTGCAAGGAAATTTACATAAATATACTTAGTTGATGTTTCTTACAAATATTTGACATGTGATTTTAGTTTGATAGTTTTATAAAACTCACAATTTGTGAGGTTAATATAGATTTAACCTGATTTAACCAGACTTCCAAAATTTAGCTCTAAGAAACTATATTTGTAAGTGAACGAAGTGAATATACAGTGATTTTTCTGTGTACTATGTCCATCATACTTCTCTGTGATGCGACAAATTTTTAAAATTCACAGTAGTGCCCTACTGAGTTTAATTCAGATTGAAAGTATTCTGGGAAAATTGCACTAGTAGTCCATGTATATTCAGATCTCAAGTTTGAGGGCTAGTCATTCAGTATTTTGACTAATTTCACAAGATTTATTGAGAATGAGTGCCCAAAATAACCTCTGAAATCTTATGAAGCTCTGTGTGGTTTAAATATACTTTGTTTCATGATGATCAAGTATGTTTTACTTAGTAAATATTAATTTTTAATTAAATTTGGTGTTTCTTTTTCCAAATGGTGATCAGTTATTTTTTCAGGTCCAGAAACCATCAGTTTCATCTGTCTCTGAAGACCACTTGGCATACGGCAATGCAGGTGATACCATGATTCTACCATTTGAGCCTTCAGAACTATTGATGGAAATAGATACAGGCCGAGTGTATCATCCAGGTCCTGAGAAAACTGGTAGCGTAGGATTGGTGAGATCACAGCTGTCTATACAGCTTTCAAAGGATTTTATTTTTCATAATGGAGACACTGAACCTCCAACTCATATAATGTGGAATGGCCAAGAAATTAGTCTTTCTCATAGTTTAGTTCCTGTACTCAAAAGTTTAGCAGAAATAAGAAAATATAGTTTGGGATTATATAGTGACCATTGATGCTATCTTTGTACAATAGTAATTTTATTTTTCTTACAAAGGACATTTTAAGCTGCAGATAAAGGCTGTGGTTGTATTTGCTGTGATATGTGGGTAGATAGTGAATTAGGCCATCTTAAATTGAGTAAATGGTATTGGTGTAAGTAGTGGTTATTGGGTTGCATGTGGATTTTTGTTATCACTCATGTACTATACTCTGTTTTTTTCCATCTGTCCATCTGCCTGTGGTGTTTTTGTATGGTAATACTGCGTCCTGGGCTTTAGATACGTATTTACATTCAGCTTACATTCAACAATAATAATAATATATTATTTCAAATATTAACGGTGTACTTCGCATACTGCAAATTATTAAAACACTTTTCAGTTGCAAATGTACACCCAGATATCCTTTTATTTACGTAAAACTTAACATACCGTAACTATTTAAAGCCCGGGACGCAGTGTTACCATACAAAAACACCACAGGCGGATGGACAGATGGAAAAAAACAGAGTATAGTTCTATGTACAATGTAGATTTATTGTTCTCCAAGGATTGGGGTAATTTTCTTTTCACAATATTACTTTACCCTTTTTTACAATGTAAGTCATTTTCAATATTTCATGTGCATTTTCCTCTAGTGAATGAAACCCAATTCTCTGAATACTATATTTATTTTGTCATTTTGAAAGTGCTGTTATTATTTTGCCTTCCTTGCATGGGTTTAGCAAGTGTTTTACTTGCTTGTGGACTGTAGTAAACGCCTCTTGGTTTTACTGAAGTATGGTTCAGAGGAGTCGTGGAATGTAGGATTTGTATAATTTCCTGTAATGTAATCTTTTGAACCTTATATTTCTTGCAAGGAATAAATTGCACAAAAAGCCAGTAGAGTTAGTTCCTAAACCTTTAACCTCTTTTGCTATGTCTGTGGGCACTGGAGATGCAGGTAACAAGAGTTGGAACATAAAATTCCCTCTGGTTCCGATGCTCTATTTGCTACTGGTTGCTCGAGCCATGACTTACCTAACTTTTGCTCTGCCATGGGCTTCCTTATTCACTTATGCTTGACCCACTGATCTTGATCACTTTTGTTAGGGGTAGGAGGAAAGTATTTGGTTATAATTTAGTCTTTTGCAAGTGCTGCAATAAATTTTAAGCTAAACCATTAGAAATGAAGCATGATGACCATATTGCTGTTCCTGTCATTCCACAGGTAAATGATATTACATTGCTAGTAAGGAATATGGAACACCCACAAAGAAATACGATGGGCGCTAAAGGCTATTAGGATACAGTCTTGGCTATCCTTTTTGCTGTAGCTAATTCAGGTGGCAGAGGGGATAACAGAACTTGCACATCCAGATACTAAGTATGACTACAGTAGTGCCTCAGGTTACGAAATTAATCCGTTCTGAAGCGGCCTTCGTAACCTGATTTTTTCATATCTAGAACTACATTTTACATGTAAATTGCCTAATTTGTTCCAAGCCCTACAAAAACACCACAGTAAATTTTATAATAAAGCTAAATTGACCAATAAACAATGAAATACAACAATTTGGACCATTCAATACTTAACCTAACTGTTACTGTACCTGTAAATAAAGTGAATTAGTGTACAGGGTACAAGAAATACTGTGTACATGTACGTACGGATGAAGTAAAATGTGGAACCTTACCTTTCGAGTGAGGTTATGTCCGAAAGTGGCGACAGAGGGTGATGACAAATGGCAGAAAACATGAACACTTAACTTTACGAAACATTAAAAAATGGCAGAAAGCATTAACACTAAACTTTACGAAACACATTAACAAATGGCAGAAAACTAACACTTCTTGATTATCTCCATCTTTGTCTCCATAGAAAACATCCTCTTCTTTCTGTGAACTTCAGCAACATTCTTGGGACCCATGGTTAATAACGTAAGTCATTAAGTTCACACACAACACGATAAAGTAACTTATAGTACAGCAAAAGCGAAATCACTAACACGAATTTACGTTAACAAACGAAATATATGTGAACGAACGAATTCCAGGTGTTTATGTTAACGCTGCCGCAAAAAATGGTCAAGGAACGCCTTTACATAGAGGCATGATGTGACAGATGCTGACCAATAGGAGAGCAGGATCTTACGGTGGTGACTAGCATCAGGAACCGATGGGAGAGCGGAAGGATGGTGGCGAGTACTGAGTTGGCAGCACACCAGTTTTAAAATTGTTCTTGGCGGCCCGGGTGAATCTCGGACTTTACCCTTTCGCAACCTGAATTATTTTTGTACTCAGAAGCAAAAAAATCTTCGTCTTTGCTTTCGTAACCTGAATTTTTCGTATGTAGGGACTTTCGTATGTAGAGGTTCCACTGTACTTCAAAGACATTGATTATTGATGTTAGTGATACAGTGGTCCCCCCGGATTCGCGGGGGATGCGTACCAGACCCCCCCGTGAATAGTTAGAACCCGCGAATGTTTGGAACCCCTATGAAAATGCCAAAAACAGCCTATTTTGTTAGTTAAAACTCAAGAAAAACCACTAAAAATTTTCATACTTGGTTTTTTTAATAGTTTTATCACAAAAAGTGCATTTTATGATGAAATTCATCAAAAAAAACCAGGAATTTGTGGATATTTATCCTAGAAAAATACTGCGAATGCGCGAATTTTCCCCAGAGAAATCCGCGAATGTGAGAGTCCGCGAATCTGGAGAACGCGAATACGGGGGGTCCACTGTATATCTTTGGTGGGTTACCTCAGCAACAAGTGGAAATGGAATCTCCTGAAGGACAAGGAACTAACAGTTCAGTAGTTTCAACAATTCATCTTGCTGTCTGTATCCGTTTGTCTCACTGCAATCGCAAGGTAAAATTTTACTGTTCAAGTGTGAATTGAAGTTGAATTTGGACAAGCAGCTGTTAAGTATAATCTGGCTTTTCCATGATTTAGCAGTATAGTTCAAGGAGGCTACAGAATATATTGTAGGGCCATTTATACATGATTGCTTTTTATAAAGGAAATATTACCACAGTATTGGTTTATTGCATCTTCTGAGAGGGGTAGTTCACAGTTGAATGGAGTTCGAGAATAAACACATTCAGGAGTTTACCGGTATGTAAGAACATCAAAGAAGTATGAAAGGGTAATAGCAGCTATTGTTCCGTAAACTTAATTCATTTTGGTGGGGCTTCACCAATAAAGCATTCAAAAGTAATCTTGGCAATATCAATGCACTGTTACCTTAGGTCTTGTTCTATACTTAGCTAGGTTTTTGAAAGGATACTGTACCGTAAATCTTCTTGTCTTCTTTCATAGCTTAAGATGTTCCACACAGCATCAAGCATTTTTCGAACTAATGGTTACTTTCTCAACCATGTACAGAAGTTGATTTGTTCAGAAAATATTTATTATATCTCTATTTTATCTTGAGCAGAGGGAAAGTCTTTTATTGGCCATGAGACCCGAGTTGATGAGTAGTAGAAGCTACCACTCTAGCAAAAGTGTAACCTGTAGTTCATAACTGCCAACACTTAGTATGCAGCTATTGAGCAGTTTTCTCAACTTTTTTACATATTAGTTTCTAGTACACCAAGCTTCATAACTTTTAGAATTTTCAATCACAGGAGATGGTTATGTTCTCATTTTCAAACTCTGGAAACAACTTTCTCAAGCTTGGTGAGGTAGTGAATCCTCCCAACGGTTTTAATTACTGAGATTCCTGAAGGCCATTACCAAAAATGTCAGATGATCTATTTTTTACTTTTAATGGTAAGTTTTCATTTGTCAATTTATTTAATTATTTTCAAGGAGGTGCAATATACTTATATTAAGATGTAATATCATCAAGAACATACCTACCCTTTGACCAACCCTTATGGGCAAAGAATGTTAAGTCAGTGGTCTTATTAAACTGTTTATTGATAATGACATAAAAAAGGAGACTTGTACAAGTGAAGTATATAAGGTGGTTTTAAAAAAATTCATCATTAGCAGACCAAAGTAACAAGTTACTTGATAATAGATCACCATTTGTTGTTGCTGAAGCTACGAGAATTGAGGAATGGTAAATTACCTTATGAAGTTCAGCATCTTAATATTGTGTGGTCAACTTTGTATTGGTTAATATAAACACTGATATTCATTTAAGTGAATGGCAGACTGGGCAATTCTTGGATGTGCAAAATAAAGAAATGCAATGTTTGGATGTTGATACATAAAAGTATAGGTAGGATGTAATACCACTTTTAAACTGCCATGTGCTGCAGTCCTTAGTTTTTCTTTTAAGTTATGTTAATGTAAATATGTATTTGTATTTGTGTAGAGAAGTATTTATTTGCAACAATATATATTACTAGTATATCTATGATTGATTGATTGATGCAAAAGTGTACCATGGCTTCACAGCAACTTAGGTCATGGACATAATGTATATAGGTACAGTATTATTATACTGCAATAATTCTGGTTCCGTTGTACTGTCATATATGAACATTCTTTTATATGAAATAAAAAAGTTAATGATATCTGACTTTTTACCTATTGCTGTGTATAAATGTTGATTTTAAAAAAATGTCTGTTCTTTAAGCAATTTTTTCCTTTTTGAACTTATAAAATTCTGTGTATGTGATGTCTCTTTATAGAATTATAGGTTAGTGAACTTTGTACAGTATGCCTCAACTTAACTGACTTATTTATTGGGGAGATATCGAATTTTGGATCAATAAAAATTACATTTTGTGCTTGACAGAATACTCTGGTAGGGGTGCTAGACTTAGCTGTTGAAACAGCCTGTCTAAACCTATAAGCATGGGATTTCGTTTCCAGGGTAATCAACCATTCATTTCTGACTCATTATGAACCCTGCTCCTTACCAATATGTAATCGTTCAAGTCTGAACTTCCGCAAGTACACTAAAATATTAATGTACTAAATCCCAGTGTAGCATACAGTACTTGGACACTTAGTAACCTTGCTGACATAGCTTAGCGTAGTATGTTTTTGCTGTGCTAATCTGTGGTTGTGTTTTAGCTATACTGGCTTTTCTCTTGTGCATGAATGAACGTAATGAAATTATTGCCAATTTTTTTATTTAGCAATAAATATCATGCTCATGCATGTCAAGATTGTTTTTATTCGTAGGTGTTTTGAAGAGGTTAATTGTCAAAGATCTTTTAAAGTTGTTTCATAGTACAGGCAGTCCCCGGGTTACGATGGTCTCAGCTTACGATGTTCCGAGGTTACGACGCTTTTCAATTATATTCATCAGAAATTATTTCCAGGGTTACGACGCATGTTCCAGGGTTACGGCACATGTTCCAGAGTTATGACGCCTACAAACGCTGATCTGGCAGATGAAATATGACACCAAAAATACAAAATAATCAATATTTTAAGGTTTTTTTGATGAAAAATGTAATAAGAATGCAGTTTACATAGTTTTCAATGCACCCAAAGCATTAAAAGTAAGGTTTTCTTAGGATTTTTGATGATGTTCCGGCTTATGACGATTTTCGGTTTACTACGCGTCTCAAGAACGGAACCCTCGTCGTAACCAGGGGACTGCCTGTATAAAATGTTGCTGAATACAAAATGTCAAGTATTCCTAAATATAAACACTACTTATACAAGAAGAATGAGAGTGACAACATAAAAACAAATTACAGTATATACTTCCTTCTCAAGTCTGTGATTTTGGGCTGACACTTAAGCCGAATAGTATTGTCCATTTCACTATTGAAGGAAAACGATGTATTAATGTTAAAATGTCCAAAAATATGCAGTAGATATTGAACATTTCAATATAAAGATTGAATACGAAACCTTGTAACTAAAAGCATACAAAAAGCACCAAATGATAACTTTTTTACCTCTTCAGACAGAATTACTCTTACCTGTGACCTGTGTTTAATAACTGCCAGACATACCTCTTACATATACTACTACAAAATATTTGAATGCTATATCTTTTACTATTGAGTTAAATGAGGAATCATGTGAAGCAAAATATTTAAGTCTGTGTACTGGAAAATATCTACAGTATCTTATAAAGGATACAGTTGATAATAGTAGGAAGCAAACTGAAAACTTCAGTGCTTCACTGATCTAAAAATATTTGAAGAGCATTACAAGCTGTTACAATAATGAAGGCAGCAATACACACTCGTAATAATAATTATAAAGAAAGAACTGTGTGTACTGTATGCGGGTATGTGCCTTTATTTGCTGATTTTTTACTAAGTGAAGCTACTGTTTTGTACCAGCTTTTTATGCACATCATACAAATTAAAAATCGAATAACCATTTTAGCAAAATATGTGTGTGTACGCACATCCAGACAGTCGGTATATTGAAGCCATTTTGTTTTTTTTATGGCATACAAAAATTTATTAAATAATTTGACCTTAAGCAGTTATATATCATTCATGGAAACTTTGGTTAAAGATTTATACACTAGATTTACTGATTAACAATTGTTAATGGATATTAAAAATGTCAAAGGATATTAAAAATATCAAGAATTTTGGATAAACAAGAATGCGGTGTAAATGCATACTTATGATTGCTTAAGGAAGCCATAATTTACACATACACAGTAGACAAATGACCTGAGAATGTAAATGACCCTATATTAAAAGTGTTAACTTCTTTGAAACTTAATATGAAATAATACATAAGAGGAGTGAAAAATGACACACATTGACTCTCGGATATTGTGTAGGCAATACTAATGGGTCTTCATCAATTATATTGGGAGGCCAGACCCCTGAACTGTTTGTTAAATTGAGGTGATACTGTATTGATAGTAACTTGCTAATAACTGATTTTTAGATAGAGCATGCTACTACTACTTATAAGAAATTAATAAACTGATGTATGATTGACTTATTTCAAGGATTTGAGTGTATGCAGGAAGTTCTCCAGTGAATAGGTATAAAGAAGAAAACTACATAAACTTCACTTTGTATGAAACCATACAAAGTTCATTTGAGGTGGTTATGTTTTACTTCCTGTAAGGAACCCCAAAGTGCTCTCCTGTTATCAAAGAGGGTTTGTCTTCCATTGTCCCCAAATAATGATCCCCTGATTAATGGAGAGTAATTTTAGTTACACTTGAGGATTTTAGGGGTCATTTGTCAGCTTCACACTAGCATTTGTATTTATCAACATTCAAAGGGTACAACTATTTTGAGCTGCAACTGGATTCCTCTATCAAGATTGAACATTATGTGATTTGACACTCATCAAATTTGTACCGTCTTGCCCGCTCCCGTTTTTGAATAATTTTGAATTTGCTTTTCAAGACCACATACTATCACAGCTTCCCATTCCTCATCCATTCACAAGTATGGTATGTTTAAAACAAACTTTGGTTTGTAGTACCCATTCTTCCTCCTTCAAGTGTTCTAACATGGAATTTTTGGTGAGGTACTCCCATAGTCTTTCATCTTGAAGGGTTAAAAACCCACAGGACTTGACAGTATAAGCAATGGAGTTATGCAACATGGTAGCTGAAACACATGCTGCTTTCCCATCAAAGTAAGCAGCTGAGTTTGAGGAACAGGAAGTGGTATATTTAAAGATGTCCATTAGGTGTATGAATGTAATATTTTCCAAACTTTATTATATGTTCAAGAACACTGCTGTGGGAAAGTGTACGTATTTCATTCTCCAGGATTAGTGCACTTAGTTGAAGGAAACCTAAAGATATTGGTTATTATGGTTTAAAGGCTTGTAGGCCTGTATCCACTACAGTTGGGTTAAGGAAACAAAATACTAGTCTTCTTGGGTGAAGAACTGTAAACATACGTGTTTTATAGTTAGAGGCTTTTGTCATCTGTCCACTTCAGCTAGAAGGAAATGTAAGCATATTGGTCTACATGCAAGCTGCAGGTCACTCAAATGGTTCTTGGTATCCAGTACTTCTACAGATAGAAATGGTTTTCATGGTACAAGCTGTCGAGTGTGTGTTTTATCAATTACATATTTTACTTCTTAAGAGGTTTTTTAATATTTCGGTACCAAAAAGGTGACTTCAATTTAGCTCATTATATGTAACATATCTCAAACTATCTAAAGTGCAGGCATAGGAACATATCCTTGTATCATGATAATCAATTTATGTATTATCCAGATTACTGATTATTACGTATCTTGTTTACAAAGCAAGAGAATGTGGTAAATTTAAGATAATGTACCTGATAAAAACGACAACTAGTTTTATAATTAATACCATCTCATCTAATCTGGCTGGCAAACCATAAAAATTACATTGTGATTAGTTTTGAGTTATTTACATTTTTTTTTCAGAAATTGTTTATAGGAATACTGGAGCCATGTACTTGATCAGTTGGTATGAAAATATTTTTTAACACTTATACTGCAGATAGTCTCTACAATGTTAGTCAATCAGAACTGATAAACAGGTAAAGGCTTATATCCTTTTCTAACTAAAATGATTTACTGTATTTTGGAAAAAAATCAATGCTTTCCATAAATTAACAGTAAGAGGTTTTCAATTGGATAATTGAATAAACTTGGAAGTCAATAGGTTTAATACTGAATTGGTAGGTCTACAAAATTACATTTTACATCAATTAGTTGTTAATAATTTTTGAAATTATAAAAGCAGTTTGGGGTGATGCAGTTCCTGATTTTCTGTTTACATTTAAAATACAATATACAGTTCATATGCTCTTCCTGTAACATACAATAATAATTATATATAGTAAATACCATAGTCCAGTAACATGTAAAAGTATACCTGTTTGTTGGCATTAAAAAAAATATTGCAATACCACCAGATAGCAATATGAGTATATTGACATGCAATATTACAAGGGAGGGAATAAATTTGCATGAACACAAAATTAAAACATTCCCAAAAAATGTAGTGTGTATCCAGTATTTCAATATTACTTGAAACTGATATATTGCATAAGTGTAAGTAGTACACAAGTCACTCAACTGCATGAAGGAATGTTATCAATTACATTTTTTCTTTATGAATCAAATATTAATACTTGTTCTCAAGCTCATTATCCTGGCTGCATTCAGTCCTCCACTGACAAATTAGGTTTGTGCTAATGGTCCTATTTGAACTTCATTATCTTTTCCATTGGAATTTTTTTTAGATAACATTTAAATTAACACCACAAGAATAATGTTTTTAAACTGAATTTGTGAATAACATCCATTCTAAACATCATAAGAATATATTTTCTAGTTTCATTAATTTTTTGCTTTAAAAGCAAATGTGAAAGACTAAACAGCATACGTACTTCATTTCCAACGTCACAGCAGAATATTATACAGCAAAGAAATAGAGCAATAAAGTAGAACAGAATTTTTTTGCAGCTTGTAAGGGAGATTAATAATACTGTACCTTGTGACCATAGTACAAGTATCTGATGTGCTAAAAGACATATATACACTTTCTATTTGTGGACGGTTGTAAGCTAAAGTGAACATCCAGAAATGGAAAGAATTAATAAATAGTGAAAATCATGTGCAAAAATCCATTTACATATATTCAAGCATCACAAGTAATTATTGATAGATAAATCTTACTTTTCAGTATCCATAAAATCAGTGATCCATGTGCATTTAGGTTAGTATGACAAAGTGTAAAGAGGCATGTGACACTTACTTGTAACCATTAATATCACTTTGGGAAAGTACATTTACAAGTAAAAATGTGATCAAAATGAGGTACACAATTCCTCTGAATAACAAACAGTACATAATTGTAACTTTATAATTAGCACTTGATCACTAAAGCACTAAATGACCTTGCTTTCCCTAATGCCTGAACATACAAGTAGGACATTTCTTCATTTTACATTCTGATATCACTACTACTTTGTAGTATAGTATTTGACTTTTGTCAAGTTAAACAATAACAATAACTTAAAGTGATAATCTAAGATAAACAGTTGTTGTTTGAATTACAACCTGTAGCACCAAATAATACTCAGTAATATTTTCAGGTACATAAATGACTTAAGTTTGTGGTACTGAATGTCAATGGGTTTCGACAGAATTTATGAGATTCACAGTTTGCACATTCTGTGAAGAAGTTTGTTTTCAAAGATATACAGGAAAAAGTTCTTAAATGTCTAGATGTACTGAAAGACTGATGACATATATTACAATTCTTCAATGCAAGCATACAAATAAAACATAAATGTAACAAGGAATGATAGTAATATAGTGACTGTTAAGACAATATGTTAGAAGTTTTATGCAATTTGAAGATATGTTACCTCTTTACTTAATTCTGTGTATTTTCTTTAATATTCTGCAAGAAATGCTTATCTGCAATATACTGATCTGATGCTTTAATTAACTTCAGAAAACTAATATGAAAGTCTTCAGGTATTTGTCAAGAACACTATTTCTTTTTTCTTTTTTGCTTGCATGCAATACCATGGGTTTTTTCATTAAAATAACAGCATCTTCACACAGCAAAGGAAATATATTTCAAAAGTACCCTAAACTCCATAGATAACTAGAACAAAAATATCAAGTATACAAAATTTTACCTTTTCCATGATCTACTTTTTGGCACATAATCACCAAAAGGTCCATTTCTTGGCTGGAAACGAGAATCTGAAGGTTCTCCAAAATCTTCAAGACTTGACCTATCATCTTCCTTGTCACCTTCTTTCCTCTTATCATCTTTATCCTTTTTCAATCCATACAGTGGCATTCCCATAAATGTTGGCATACTATCTTTGTGTTCCTGAAGTAATAAATGTGATTAGAGCATGTTTTCCTTTCCTTACATTATGATTAATAATTATACATATTTCTAAAGTCCTGTGCATCAAGCATCCTTTTCTTTGCAGGTATGATTAATAATTGAACTTATTTTTAAAACCTTAGATGATATATTAAATTTTGTGTTTGAACAAGGACACTGCTAAGAGGAAATTTTTACATCAACATGTGCTCAACTGATGCCCTATCTTCTATTTACTCTACCTCATCTACCAAGGTATCAAGCAGTTTTTCTATTACTATCAACAGAGATGTTTGAAATGGAATAAAACGCTTCATTTTATAGTTCACGGCACTATATAGCTTAAATATGGAATTATCCTTCAAATTATTATTTTGCCACTAGGTGAAACCACCCCTTTCTATATGTAATCTGCCATTCTTCAGCTCAGCTCACAACCAACAGCACAGAAATTAAACTCTGCTTGTAATTTATAACTTTTTATCTTCACCATTGCACAGCTACCAAAGTTTGTGATGTAGATAGCCAGATGATAGATAGTTTTGTCTCTTGCTACTGTGCAATGAATATTCAGGTTAAGAGTTCAGGTAGGAAGTACGATGTAATTGCTTAGCTAGTTAGGCAATTAATCATGGTACTTAAGTGTAAGCTATCAGGCTCAATTCCTTATCACAAAAGCCCTATCAAGGTTAAGGTTGTCTGGAAACTAACCTTCTTTCTTTCTCTGAAGGATGTAGAGGCAATGATTACAGGAGAAATGTGCATATCTTGAATGCTCCTTCTTGACGAAGATCATGTGATACAGGTATAATCCAGCAGGAAGAAAAAGTAGACTACAAATTTTGTGATAAACTTGAACTACATGAACCTGCTTAAACAGTATTTGTTTTATTCCATTGACACATGCAGCACCATGTTCAGCAATTAATTGCAACCACCTATTCTTCCTTCCAATCCTAGGCACTAGGATACTCCTCCAGTCCTAAGATGCAAATGTTTACCTTGAAATGGTCCAATGCTGATGATGACACAGGCAGTGTGGAGCCATGCACAACCCCCTTACATGGAACAACTTAAGTATTCTGAAAGAGTGCTTGGTTTCTCCTGCTGCTTCTTCATCTTCAATAAAATAAATCTCGCACCACCAAATTTAAAGAACACTCCTACTCACAGCTCAGACAGGCATCATGATGAAGACATCATTGGTACCAGCAGCTGACAGGAGTGACACTTGCAGACACTCAACTTGCAGACGAAGATAGTCATAAACTAGGCCACACTGGTAACAAGGCTTAGGGACATGTCAGTGGCAATGCACAGGATCAAGGTCGCAAAAATTACAGCCATAACTCCATCCTGAAATCAAAGGCACAGATGTTGGGCCCCAAAACCATTGTAATGTATCATGCAAGACAGTGTTTTGACTGCAACTATGCCAAGACTATGTAGATGTTAGTTGTGACTAACCACTGCATCAGATGGGAC
>NC_087218.1:41837191-41861068 GCF_015104395.2 Macrobrachium nipponense
ATCAGATGGGACAGTGACTGTACCATGAACCCACAACAGGATCAGACCCACAAGCCAGACAGGTCATGTGGAAAAAATAGGAGACCTTTAACTAGCAGTATACTGATAGAGCGCGCCTAAAACTATCCTAAGAGGTTTTCTGAGAACATATAGCCCTTTCTAAGAGAGGTTTCATCCTCACCAAGATTTAGTGAAGTTACTGCAGCTCTTTTGTTCCATAGGACCATGACAACAGATACCACAGCTGAAAATAAAGAAGGTGATCTCATCAAATAGTCACAGGTTGGCAGTGGTCATGGATCTCTACAGCCCTTACCAGAACCTTTAGTTACCATTTTCTCGATTTATATTACTGGTCTGCTTTAGTGTAACCATGGATTACTCAAAAAAATTGTGATGGAAAGTCTGTCCACTAACACACAGCCTTGTTGTCAGTTCCAGGGCTGACTACTTGTCAACTTGCTGCCCCAAGTGACAACAATAACATAACCAGAGAAGGTAATTAAGGTAGCTGCTAGCCGACATTACTTATCTAAGTATCTGCAGAGCTATGTAACATTAATTTGTGCCTGTGTTGCTACAGATGTGTCATTCTTCCAGTTCAGCAGGAAACTGACAGTTGCTTCATGTTCTGGTAAACATGGAAATTCTATTGTCAAGTCTTCTGCCAAGAGAAGAAAAAGATTGGAGATGGTACCTCCACACATATTCCTCTCCCACTAGAGGGGTGGCTTGTCTCCAAAAATTCTAGAGATTGTGGCAGCAAATAGGAGTCAAATCTTTGATAACAGATGTCATCCTTTCTTGTGGACAACATCCTCACATGCTATGCTATGATACCTAGAATCAAGACTGAAGTTTAGTCCTGGGACAAGGTATGCTCAATGTTTGTGGCAGTGAATAGCAGCCAAATCTTTTAAAACTGATGTTATCCGTTTTTGTGGACAACATCCTCGCATGCTAAGCTTGATGCCTACTGTCAAAATTGAAGTTTTAGGCCTTGGACAAGGTATGCTCGATATTGGCAAAGGAAGCACTAAGGGAGGTGATGGATGACTTGCCAAGTTCTTACAGCCACCCGTTTCTGATTTCTGAGGCACATTAAGTGGGTAGCTATCCCCAACACATCGACCATGCCCATTGACAAGTTCCTGAAAATGGTCGACACTTTCCACCTAGCCCACAAGTCGACAGAGCCCACACAACCACCTGTAGCAGCAGCTGCCCCACAGCCACAGCCACAGCCACAGCAGCAGAGCAATGACAGCGTGACAGGGGGGCCCCAACACCCCATACACCACTTCCGAAGCTTCAGGAGGGAAAACAGGCCTTAGTACAAGCCTAAAAGAGATGTCCCAAGGTCATATGCTTCTACCACTAGAGGTTTGGGAGTGAAGCCCAAAAATGTGAAAGTGGCTGCTGCATGTCAAAAAACATGCAAGGAGGCAGTAGCAACGGCCCAACCAACTAACAAAACAATTAACAGTCAGCCCTGGGCAGACAGGTTGCCTCTTAGGAGATAACAATTCTGCCTATCGCTGTCTCTTTTCCAGGTAAGGGCAGAAAGCCTCAACACGTTTCTTCATCACTCTGACGAGAGATCAAACAGAGTTCCTCGTTGACACCGGCACATGCAAAGCGTCCGTGCCAGCCAACCCATACGAACACCTCAATCCCACACCCCACACTCTCCAGGTGTCCACTGCTAGTGGGACCCCACTAAAAATATATGCAAAACTGACCAGGACTTTGTCATTCGGCAGAAACAAGTACAACTGGACATTCATCATCAGACGTGTAATAATCGCACACTTTCAAGAGCAGACTTCCTAAAAGACCCCAACCTGCTGGTGGACATAACAAGACAGCAATTGATCTCACGACCCGCCCCAATCACCAGCACCAGAGAAAATTCGCTTACTACAGGAGTTTCTGCAGGTATTCAAGGACAACCTGACCAAACCTGGGTTCTCCAGTCCACACTCACTTCAGACGTTTGGCCCCAGACGAGCTTGCCTATGCCAAACAAGGTTTCCAGGCTTCTCCCCTCCAAATGATACCAAAAGCTGACGGCAGATGGTGACCATATGGTGACTACTGATGAGTTAACATTAAAACAGTACCCGACAGGTAACCACAGTCGAACATCGCCAACATTACAGACCAGATGGAGGGTGCTAAAATATTCACGATATTCAAGCCTAACCTCAAATAACACAAGAAAGACATCAGAAGTGTCCTGCAAACACTCAAAGAAAACTGACTCATAGCCTGGGAGGATGAATGTGAATGGGCAAAGCCAACAGTAAAATTCCTGAACCAAATCAGCCCCAACAGTGTCAAACCACTCCCAGCGAAGGTCCAAGCAATCACCAACTTCCTAAAGATGACAACAATCAAAGCAGTTCAGGAATTTATGGTCATGATCAACTATACCACCAGTTCATTCTCAACCTTGCTGAAATAATGAGTCCTACTATACGTATGATTACATACTAGAAAGGAAAACAAGCCATCCAGCACTTTCCCACACTAGGCCAACAATTCGTGGTGCAGACGGACCACCAACTCCTGGAGCACACCTTCACCAAAAGCGGAGATGGGTGGTCAGCGAGACAGCAGCAGCACCTATCATCTATAGCCAAACACTCCTGCACCATCAACACCGACCAGATCGGGATATCATATCATATGGCATGACAGAGTGGTTCCACCAATCTTTGAAAGCAGCACTGACAGCCAAATGCCAAGATGGGAGGTGGAAAAAATAATTGCCAAAGATCATACTGGGTCTAAGAACCTCCCTACATGCAACATTCAATGCATTGCCAGTAGAAGCACTCTACAGACAGTTCTTGGCAATTCCAGCAGACATTTTTCAAGACCCTTCAGATCCAACCACCCCTTCCAACATCTGTAAAGCATTTATGCAAATGCCTACTTGGGCCCCCACAAAATCTTGCAGTGAAAAGACAAGCTTATCAAATGTCAGTGGACGGAAGAATGATCTGGGTATCAATCAACAGGCTTCACCCAACCCACCTGGCAGAAGTCAAGATTCGCCTGCTCCTCTTGGTGGGGGGGAATACTGTAGGGGCCCCATGGGGTCCTCCAGGCAGACGCCACCAGAAACGTCAAACGAAGACTGACCACGAGGGCCAACCTCCCACACATGGTTGCCAGAAACACAGACCAAGGATAAGCTGTAGAAATGATTATTATGTATTCTCATCAGACATAGTTGCCTGTGCATAAAATGCAACTGTACAAATGTAAAAGCATTTCAGCTTTCAAGCCATATGTATTATGTCTTTCTTGGCCTATAGAAGGAAATAGGCGAGAAAACACTTTCTCCCAGTTGTATGCCCTTCTTGTTCTCAGTTTAAATCTTACTTTTCCGCTCGAGATTGTTAATGGCATGTCCAGTTTTGATTAATAAATTAGCATATACATTAGTTGCTGTATATTACTAACCTCAATGCCTCTACTTGTATGTCAAGATGATGCCCTAAAAAAATGACAACATTTGTTAAAGGTTTGGCGCCTATCTGTGCCGTAATCTCCAGATTTTCTAGAGACAAGTCCCCTCTAGTGGGAGAGGAAAAAGTAAGAAGGAACCATCTTTTTTTTCTTGGCGGAAGACTTGGCAATGAAGCATCTACTTTTCCGGAACAGTAGCCAACTGCCAGTTTACTGCTGAACTGGAAAGCTACTATGATCTATCTGGCACATGCTGAGTCCTCTGTTGTCTGCTCCACAACTAGGGAGACCAAGTCAGTTGCTGGCAGTCTTTTATTCCGCTTCATTAAAATCTTGATGTTGGAACCTCTCACAAGAGTATGCCTTCACTGCCACCTTTCTCTTTTCTGGAAGTTTTAAAAAGCAAGTTAAAACCCAAATAATGAGAGAGTACACTGAGAAATGGCCAAGAGAAGCCACCAACCCCTTTGCTTTAGCAATGTCCTTTGACACTTTGCCCATTACAACAACAGTGTTTGTCACACACACTTGTCAGAGGAGGCCCAAGTATCAAAGGACATCACCCACACAAAAAAGGACGTCGCCGATACTAAAAGGTTGGTAGCTTCTCCTTGTATGGTCCCGTACCTGCTTTCTAACATCATCCTGAAAAAGATAAAGGTGGCAATTAAAATATACTCTTCTGGAGAGAAACAGGAGAGCTTCCCAATGAATAACTCCATGTATCTTCCTATACCAGGAGTAGACATCAGAGGGGGTTACTCTAGGCATGCCAGATTGATGATCTTAACCTTCACATTCTGCAAACAATTAGCAGTTATTATCTGGGAGTCTGAGGATCCATATAGTTATTATCTGGGAGTCTGAGGATCCATATAAGCTTACTTAATGGTTGACATTTTTCTCCCATTTGTTAAACAAGTTGGCTATGTCTGGAATTTTTGCTAGCCACAGAATTGAGCTACAATGTAAGTGATGAGTTTGTGGTGAAACAAACATATACTAGGAAAACATAGCATCCTCCAATTTTACAAATTAAAACATTATTTTGAGATACTTACTTTACATAGAGAACCCCTTCTTTTAATTGGAACTTCCTTTGTTTTCTCTTTCAAATTCTGGTATTGGAATAACCCACAGCCAGGCAAACCAGGTGATGCATCAGATTTAAACCACACTCTATGAAATGGGAGACAAAAATAATATAGTAATTAGTGTTCTCTTTCAAATTCTGGTATTGTAATAACCCACAGCCAGGGAAACCAGGTTGTGCATCAGATTTAAACCACACTCTATGAAATGAAAGACAAAAATTGAAGAAGAAATGGGAACAATATAGTAATTAAAAGTACAATTAGTCCAGTATAATAATTCAATATGAAAGCATTTCCACTAATTACTCTGATTTTAGGATAACACTCTAACAAACATAAGAGAAGTTCCTAGTATTACTCTCACATCTCTTTCCTTAGGTTCAAATCAACATACATGAATATATATATAATTTAAATTAGTTTTAAAATGTAGGGGTTACAGTGTCTTCCTTCCAATCAATCCAAATTTTTATAATTTTTTTACCCAACAAGCTGGGCATCCCTGTGAGTTTATACATGAAACAGAGTGGTCTGGTTAAACTTTATAACTGTAACCTTAGCCACTACTGAGAAGGCATTAGCATTAGATTTGTGACATCATCTTGTAAAGTAATATGAAAAGGGAATTCTACATATGATCATAAATGAAATTTTTCATGGATAATTCTTTCAACCACTCTGAAATTATATTCTTATAGACTGGCTTACAGCTGATAACTGTTAGGGAAAGCAAAGGAAAACAGTTTGGCATATAAGTTCATTCTTCATGTGCTATCTAAGCAAAAGTATATGTACTATAGGGAAAAGCCATACAGTTTGTTCCCTGCAAAAGTAACAAGTAAAAAAAGTATCAAGCTCACAGAATCAGTTTGATTCCACTAGAGACTATTAGGCTAATTGTACTGCTGTCTAGATGCACCTGAAAATCCTACCCTATGAGCACTAACATATTCCAAGAATTGAGGACTCATATATATGTATTATTACCAGGAGAATTTAGGACTTTAAATTTTTTTTTTTTTACTATTATTACTACTATTAAAGCATTTAACCTATTATTTTTTCCTATGTTCTAGTCTGCATATGTACACAGTGTGTTTATGTTTATGATTGCTTTCTACTTATTTATGTATTTATGTAACCTATCAGTTTAGTTGCTTTAATAGATTAATATTGCTGTAATTGTTCAATCTTCTTCCTCTTTTAAGTTTTACCTGTGTAAGAACACTATTATCACTTTTAAAGGGTTAACAAGCCAATATGCTCATTAATCAGGGGAGCACAAGCAGTGAATGACAAGAAATTTCTAATTGCAGAAAACAGTCAACTGTCAGGGAAAGTACAACTGTCAATATTTAACTGGGGACATAAGTTATCTTATATCTAAAAAGCTTTGGTTCTTGTTGTTGTTGGGTATCATTCGCCAGTGAAAACTTATCAGTTTTTGTTAGTAATGCCAATAGAAATTGGTCTGAAAGAGGCTGACCACCTAAGAATTACATAATTCAACTTTTTGTTCATAAAGTTTACAACCTTCCCTACTGTCATCACAAAGTATAGCACATATGCAACCATCCCCACTGTTATCACAAAGTATTATAAGTCTGCAATCATCCCTACTGTCATAAAAAAAATATTGTAAATCTGCAACCAACCCTACTGTCATTGCAAATTGCACAATATACTGTACCTGCATTTATTGTCAATCAACACTTGTGAAGGCAGAACAGTGAAATCCATATAAGAAAAGATAGTAAGGTGGAAATAGCAGTGAGGTTTGCTAGATTCAGTTGGTTTCATAAACACAACTAAGATGCATAGCATGCTGTAAGGATGAGTGAAAGACAAGAATTTGTATTAAGAGATTTCACATAAACAATGACTTCTAGGTGAACATTAAGGGATCTAATGAAGTACTCTAAATTACTTTAATCTTATGTAGGCAATTTTCTTACTAAAATTACCAGAGCAAAATGTTCTTAGCATCTTGGGAAGATTTCATCATGTGTTACCAACCCATCTTGTACCATGAAGAACATGTTAAAACAACAATGCAGAGTAAAGAGAAGTTTACATTTTTCATTATGAAACCACACTCAAAATGAAGAAAAATTTTTTAATTTTCATATCAAAAGCATGTGGCTTGTCATTTACATTTATCTGGATTTTTCTAAATATAATAACTCATATAAAAAGTAATCAGATCATAGTACATATATCTTAAACACATCATTAGCTAGGAGCTAATTCCTTAATAGTATTACCATACATCCCTAGATGTAAGTTGTCACTTAAATTTATTTTAGTTTAATACACCCAGTCTAGGTGATACCTCAAAAATAAGAAGATACTACATCCATCTTCTATGTGGCAAGTCAATTTCCCTTAATACATGGCAGTAATAATCACTCTAAAGTGAAGTCATCTGTCCAAGTGCAATCTGACAAACACACCATTAGTCTTTACGTACATGCTACTGCTTAATTATGGTGCAGTCTATATAGGCTTATGAAAATTTTGTGGGGGCTGTTTTGTTATTCAATGGATTCAGTAAACTGTTTGAATAATACAACAAAATTGCTAGGCATAACCTAGACAAATTCCACATTTTTCATTGTACTATAGCCTATGAATAATATATACAGGTAATGGACATCGTTTATCAATATCAAATGAATGTTGAAACAGCCCTTAAATTTTCCCAGACCTATTTAGGTTGTACCACAAGTAAGAAATAAAAAAGAATATGATTGTGATTCTTCAATAGCACAGATTACTCAATTTAAACATGGGTATTAGGTCTACTTACGTTATAAGGTTCTCAAGTTCTGAGAAAACTCAAAAACCTGCCAAAATGAAAGCTAACTAGCAGTATAAAAAAGCTGGAATTTCCATACAAGTTGGTACTAAATTAGTAAAATACAATCTGTAGACTACAGTAGAGTAGAGGTCACTGCTCCTTCTGCCTTGTAACAAATAGTTTTCAAATTACATTGATTCTGGTTTAGCCTTCTATGCTCTACAAGTTAACTTACATGCGAGCAAACAAGTCATAAAATACAATCTCATAATCGTTCACGTACGCCACTGTTCAATATCCTAATAAATAGACATGGCTGGGGATAAAAATTTTGTCCTAGACAAATAAGGTTCATTAAACTTATTATGGGTAAAATAACAACATCTAACAGCAAAGGTCTCACCTCTGGTCCTTATTCACTATCCTATTCATAGCTTTGTGATCCGTTGCTCTGTCAGAAAGAACGTCCACGCTATTATTTTTACTTTATAAAGTACTGAGTACTTAGAAATCAACAGATTAATGTACGAAGCAAAGAATCATGCAAAAAATCCCTCATAAGGTAAGATTCCTATGAAATAGTTCTAGAGCAGAAACTTACCTATATGTAATAAACCATGTGGCCATGGCAATAGCACCACCTGCAATCTTTTGTGGCATTGTATGGAAAAATATAATTGTACATGTTAGCATCACATCGCTTAATACACTCATGAGAGTCATGATGAAGAACAGCCCTCTGATATATGGAGTAAACTGATCGTAATTCATCTGTAAGAAAAATAAAAATTTCTGTATCAATAAAAAAATAACAAACATTTCTCAAAATTGCTGTCATGTAAAAATAAATTTTACACTGTCTGAACTACCGTACTTCAAACAGTTGAACAAATTAGAAATGGTATCCCCTGCTTGCTACCACACCATGGCATTCTGCTTTATGCAGTACATAACTTACAATAGGGCAGGAGAAGGAAAAATAGCTTATAGCTCTTAAATTTCAATGTTCACTAATCTATCAAATATATATTTAAACAACAAATTAACAGACATAGGTGAGATGTAATTGAAGCATGAATGTACACAGTCTGAAATGTATAATGAATAAGAAGATACCAAACAAATTTATGATGCCTTTGCTCTTATTCAATAAATACTATATACAGTAACTATATCCACATAAAATAAAATGAGCTATATTATTCAGTCTAAAAATATAAATGAAATAAATACATGAATATGTGCTATCATCGCCCCTACTTGAAGCTACTGAGAGTTTTAAGAAAGTTATCAAATACTCTAAAAGAAAAAGTGTGGATGGATTTTCCAATCATAGCCCCTAGCAATATAGCACTATACTATAATTAAACAGCGCCATGTTAAGGCATCAACTAGCAACTGTCTCATTTGGTATGAGTGTTCTAATAATGTTTATTTACTGGTACAATGAAGTATACCAATGTCTAGACTGGCACAGCTCTCCAAATCAAGCAGGTCATTGTGGTATCGGGAATGGGCTTCTCTCCTTAATGATAAACCTATTTGTATACACAGTAAACAGAACTACTGAAAAGATACCCCAATTGAATAATCACACTTTGGCATAAATAGAATGGATAATTGAAACCAACTTTATTGTTTACTCGGAGGCCCAAAATACTGACATACCTATGGAGCACACTTTATAAAAGATTGCTGAAAGGTAGTAGAATTAAAAAATCTGAATAACTTTTGTCTCACAACTGGCAATGTTCTTTTAAAGAAGGTTAAAACAACAAGAAAGATTATTAAAAAAGAATAAAAGAATCTGCATAAGAGTGAGTAGGACAGGATAAAGTTTTAAAAGCATTAATGAAAAGAAAAAAATATAGATTCCTGAAAGACCTCACTTAAGATAAAGTGCACATGCGGCAATCTATAACTGTAACAGTTAGTTAGAAAAGTGAATTATATATTAAAAAAAGCTTAATCTGACAAATTTTAAAAACACAGTGCTGTAGCTTATCAGTCCACAGTCATAAATGTCGTCTGAAAGTGTGTGCTTTGACAAGAAATTATTGCATAACTTTTTCCATGTTACCAGGTCTAACAAATTTCTTAGGAAATTTGGTGTTCAAGGCCTGCTCTATATTACTGCAACTAGTGCAACTACATGCTTCTTATTTTTCATCAGAAAAATTTAAGCCTCCCAATGGTCTACAGTACTGATGATTCCGTAATAATTATACTGTAATACAGAAGGGGTCACATCATGACGAGGGGGCCATTGAGTAATCATGTGTAATGTACCTAATTTTCAAATGGGAAAAAACTGTACTACATCTCTTCTCTTTCCATTTTCATTGATATCCATACCCTTCTGTGGCCATAATGTGTTTTACCATGGCATTGTCAGTTTCATCATTCTACAAAACCAGCAGAGGAGTTAAGTTGATTGGACAAATGGAAAACGCACTCAAAAGATGTGATGTACAGTTTAAGTCTTCAGTATTCTGTTCACTTCTAACTACCATCTTGAATATGCTTCCAATTTTGGAAGCCATAAGTAGGTTGCTGCTTATATCCACAAAATTAACTTTAGAGGATGAGGGGCTACTCATACAAATTACATCTATAAACAAGTAGGCAAGTAGGACAACTACAAGCCATCTGTTTCAGTGAAGTGAATAGCAGAAAGTCCAAATAGTGATGATGCTAAGCACTTTCAGAGGGATAATTTCATTGTACAGAACACAATAAACAATTTGTCTTACTATTAAATAAGAAAATTTAGTTTTATGATAAATAAGAAACTGGGCAATTACGTATATGCTGATCTAAAGACAATGGTCATATGAAGGTGGAACCAAACAACTGTATAAACAGCAAAAACAGTTCCAAATGCTATGATACAGATGAACATAGGAATTGGAAATATTAAACACTAATTTCTTGCCTACACAACTAAACTTGACATCATGAAATATGTACACTTCTCCTTTAAACACTATCCGCTATTTGAGCTAAATTCAATATTAGTTGATTGCCCCAAGTCTGGAGCCCATATATACTTGAATGAATTTAAAAGTGGTATTTTCTCACAGAGCATTGGTCAAATGGCACCAATCTGAAAAATCAAAACCCATAAAAACATTGTTGTACATAACTGCATCACTTGACTTTATGCAAAATGTATTTACAATTAAATGTGACAGTGAAGGGCAGAAAAATTTCATTTGTTACTTACAATTGGTGAGTGGTTACAGTGACTTGTGATACCAACAAAAGAAGGTACCATAATTCCAATATGCACATAGATACAGTTAATTTATATACATTACACATAGTAATCATATTCTACTATACAGTGGTCCCTCAAGATAGGAAAGGTTCAACTTACGAAAAACTCGAGACATGAAAGCAAATACGAAAAATTTTACAGCTCTACATACGAAAATTGCTCAAGATACGAAAGGTTGTTGCTGTAAAGTCCAAGATTCGCCCGGACCACCGATAACAATTTTGAAACTCGCGCGCCGCCAAATGAGTAGACTCGCCACCATCCTCCCGCTCTCCCATTGGTTCCTGATGCTTGTCACTGCCATGAGATCCTTCTTTCCTATTGATCAGCATCCCTTCCATGATGCATCTACGTAGCGGCGTCCTTTTTCAGCCACTGCACAGCATCGTCGGTATCGTAAGCATGCGGTATTTATTCGTTCTAACGATTTCGTTTATTAACGTAAATTCATTAGTGATTTCGTTGTAGTATACTTTATCGTGTTGTTTACTACATATGTATACGTACTATACGTAGTCATGGGTCCCAAGAAACTTGAAATTCACGGAAAGAGGAGGATGCTCTCTTTGGAGACAAAAATGGAGGTTATCAAGAAGTAAGAAGCTGGTATGCGATTGAGTGTGATCGCCAAGGAATACGGCCGAAATACGTCGACAATAGGCACCATCCTTAAGCAGAAGGATATCATAAAAGCAGCTACACCTTCCAAGGGCATCACTATTTTGTCCAGCAAGATGATCCACGTGCACGATGAAATGGAAAGGCCTCTTCTTGTCTGGATAAAAGACAAAGAAATCGCTGGCAATACGATAACGGAGACGGCAATCTGCCACAAGGCAAGCGCTATTTTCAGCAATTTGATTGCCCAGGCTGAAGACGACGGAGGAGAAGGGACATCAACACCAACCCCAGACTTCAAGGCTTTGCATGGGTGGTTCGAGAAATTCCGTAAACGGACTGGCATCCATTCGGTGGTGCAGCATGGGGAGGCGGCCAGCTCAGACACGAAAGTGGCCAAAGCCTTTAAAAAGACGTTCGACGAGATGATGATCAAGGAAGGCTACAGTTCTCAGCAAGTCTTCAACTGTGATTTGACTGGCCTTTTTTTGGAAAAAAATGCCTCGTTGGACGTACATCACGCAGGAAGAGAAGAAGCTACCTGGGCATAAGCCTATGAAAGACAGGCTTATGCTCGCACTTTGTTCCAACGCCAGTGGGGATTGCAAGGTGAAGCCCCTACTTGTCTATCATTCCGAGACTCCTCGAGCCTTCAAGGCCCACAAAATTCTTAAGGAGAAGCTTCCAGTGATGTGGAGGGCTGATGCAAAAGCCTGGGTAACGAGGCTTTTGTTCATGGAGTGGGTAAATCTGTGTTTCGGACAGTGAAGAAGAGAAGTGCCTCCCTCTGAAATGTCTGCTGGTATTGGACAATGCCCCTGCCCACCCTCCTGGCCTCGAGGAAGATATCCTGGCAGAGTATTCCTTCATCAAGGTTCTTTATCTTCTGCCCAACACCACCCCTCTCCTCCAGCCCATGGACCAGCAAGTGATATCGAACTTCAAGATGCTGTATATGAAACATCTTTTCAAGAGATGTTTTGACATCGTCATATGCATCCGACTCATCGACCAAGCTTGGCAGGAGGTTTCGAGGCGAACATTGAATTCCTCGTGGAGGAAACTCTGGCCTGATGCTGTATCCGCCCAAGACTTCGAGGGATTCGACGTGGGCGAAGCTGGTGCTGCAGATTCAGGAACAGTTGACGATCCTGAAACTGTTTCGCAACCAGATCTTGACAAGATTGCTGCACTCGGCAAGTCCATGGGACTGGTCGTCGACGAGGATGACATCAATGACCTTCTCAAGGAGCACCAAGAGGAGCTTACGACAGATGACTTGAAGGAGTTGGAGGCCATGCAACATAACGTCGTTCAAGAGGAGTTCTCTAGCAGCGGCGAGGAGGAGGAGGACAACGCTATGACAACGGCAGAAATTAAGGATGCTCGAGCTGCTTTTCATAAGGTGCAATCATTCGGAGAAAAGGCTTACACAGTTCGATGACGTTTGCCCGAGTCGTTTCAGGAACATTGTCAAAAGTAGGCAGAAGCAATCTTCCTTGGATAGTTATTTTTTAAAGAGGCCTTTAGTAGGAGTAGTAAGCAAAAATGAAGAACTAAGTGATACAAAAAAACAGAAAGTTGAAAGCGGTGAAGAAGTTGAAATTTTGTAAAAAAAGAAAAAAAAAATTTTATTTTAAGTTTTTGTAAAGTTAAATGTTACAGTTTTGTTAATGTGTTTCGTAAAGTTATTTGTACGAAAGTTAAATGTACGTACGTATCTGCCGTTTGTCCTCCTCCTCTGTCGCCACTTTTGGAGATAGCCTCACTCGAAAGGTAAGCCTCCACATTCTACTACATACGTACGTGTGTACGTACAGTATTTCTTGTATACCGTGTACACTAATACACTTTATTTACAGGTACTATATTAGCAGTATGTATTAAGTTAGGTATTGAATGGTCCAAATTGTTGTAGTATTTCATTATTTATAGGTCACTTTAGCTTTATTATGAAATTTACTAGGGTGTTTTTGGAGGGCTTGGAACAGATTAGCCATTTTACATGTAAAATGCGGTCCAAGATACGAAAAGCTCATGATACGAAGGCCACCTCGGAACGGATTAATTTCGTATCTCGAGGTACCACTGTACATTGGTTCTAAAAGGATGTTTTCATACTCATGGTAAGAAACCTCTTTTTAACATGCATGGTAAGAAACCTCTTTTTAACATTTAGCACTGAAAAAAACTTGATTGGAAAGTCTGACAATGGCAGATGAAACAATTAATATCTAGCTCTACATTCTCTGGAATGAACTAAGCCGACTAGAACTGAAGCTATTAGAATATCAATATGAAAATTAACTGTTATTCTCTCTTTAAATTGGGAGAAATCTTGTAGAACGCAGTAAAACCCACAAAGTCCTCAATATATAATGCTACTAACTTTTCTGACCTAGTATTTTCACAGCTGAGGGGTATTTCAAGATGGCGCTTGGTAATTTTATATTAATTTCAGGTGATATATCTCATCATCCAAATACGGATGTCATTTACATATAGTAGACAGTACAATACATTAGAGATGTATCGGATGTCTGAAAATGGGATTTGCGGATGTGGATGCGGATATAAATTTTTTTACATTTGCAGATGTGGATATTAATCTTTTACATTTTCGCATGCAGATGCGGATATTTTTTACCATAACCTTGCAGATGAGGATACTTTGTAAATCTAAATAATTTAGTAGTTCAAGATTGTGTTACCACATAATATTTGATGTACTAATTGATGGTAGAAACTTATGTGATACTCATGTATGTGTGTGTATACTTTCATATGAACATATAAATAGTAACAGCAATGCACGAACGTTTCAGTTGTCTCCGCACAAGGTTATGTCATGCTCACTGCATGATAAGGGTAACAAAACTCAAAAGACATTCTTTGCATTAGAGAGAGAGAGAGTGGAGTTTCCAAATAAATGCATTAGTACCCTGCCTTTATGATTACAATAGCTGTAAATGACATGAAATTACCCAAACAAATATGCTATAACAGGGGTACTTATACAGTACTATATACTGTATGAAATGTGTAATTGTGTAGCACGTATGTAGTATTCTATATACATAAATGATAAAGCCAAATTTAGCACACACAAAATTAAATCTACTTTTAGCTACAATGTATGAGTTTGAACTATTGAACAATGAGCAGGGGGTGATATCCCCATATTCCCATTTTCATACTGTGGATGCTGATGTGGATACGGATATTGCTCGCAATGGTAATGCGGATGTTAAGAAATTGTCAAGGCAGATGGGGGATTTATAAAAAATGTGCATAATCCACAGATGTGGCTATGGATATCCGAGACATCTCTACAATACAGTATAATTTCATACAACATGATGTCAAGTTATGATAGATAGTAGATAGCAGAAAATTCTGAAATAGCATACCTTCATTATGAAGTACTCCTTCTCTGGGAGATTCTCTAAAATAGTTTGTTTATCCCCTATGTCTTGTTCTGCTCGTTTGTGGTCTTCTAGGCGAATTTGCTCCCGAATACCTTCCCAGCCCACAATGAATTTGGCTTCTTCAACAATCACTAAGTTGATGTAAACCAACAGGAATGCATGGCCTAGAAATAAAACAATACCAAACACTAAGATTTCTCTTACAAAAATTTCATTACAGTAAATGTTTTATGATTATGGTACAGAACTTGAAGATTTTTTTTTTTTTTTTTTTTTTTTTTTTTTTTTTTTTTTTTGCAAATTAAACTCCTCAAAATTTCTCACATCAATTAGTATTTGGAAAAGTACAGAAACATCTTGAGTAAGTCTACACATGAATTTCTAGATATAAGATATTCCTTGCACTTTTTCTATTAAACATCTTGAGTAAGTTTACACATGAATTTCAAGATATAAGATATTCCTTGCACTTTTTCTATTACGTATTCTAATTTACAAGACACACATTTTATTGCAAAGCTTTTAGATGTTTGTTTACATGGCTAAGAACAAAAGTCTGCCAAATCAAACCGTACATATCGCTATAAAAGACCAATATAAAGATAAATCAAATCACAGGTCCTAAAAAATACAAGTCAACATACTGTACAGACAACTGACAAATACAAAAAAAATTAATGATATAAAAAAACCTTGTCTAAAAAAAATTAAATTACTGTAAATAATGTATTTCATAGCAGAATCATCATTACAAAAGGCTTAACCTCTATTTAATGCACTGACAGAGTATAGTGACATTACAACAGAGTAGTTTAAGTTTTGATATTGTAGTTACAAGCAGGAAATGGCAGGTCAGCTGAGATAACACATCAATATAGGTGGAAACAACTTCAAACAATTAGCATGTTTTAAGAGGCTACAAAAAATCTCTTCATGAATAAATATAGTACGTACACACCTTATTCTTCTAAAGGTCTGAATTACACAAGGAATGGAGACTACCATAACCCCTGTTCAAGCAGATTTCTTCTGTTATCAATTAGAAAATTACATATTCTAAATGACAACTGGATATTCCAGAATAAGGGATAAAAAGTCAAACAAGCTTGTTATTGATATTCTAACCTTCTGTTCAACTTTTTTTCATGTAGGGGTGTTGATGAGAGGGACCACTAAGTGCCACCACTGAGTCCAAACTAAATATTATATATATAAAAGAAAAAGGTATAAGAAGAGTGATGAAAAGGAAAAAGGGAGGGATTTAACTTAAAATTAAATAAAAGTCATGCCCACAGCCCTATAAAAATTTGTATTCTAGTTGTAATCTTGAAGAATGACAAATTAAGAAAAACAGATGCTTGGAGCTGCATTTGTAATCATTATTTACTTGACTCTTTACTGAAAACAGAAATGTCATTGGAATCAGGAAAAACAGAACCAATTATTTGGCCCATACTCTAAACCTACTGTAGGCAAAAGTCACAATAAATGAGTAAAAGATCTGCAAACAGGAAATCATATACTATAACAAATATATATACAAGGGATTCAACGCTATTTATGTACCTTCATACTTGGCCACAAACATTTGTTAAATAATACAAGAATATCCCATGAGTGAAATATCTTTGGTATATATATATACAAGAGATGGTGGCTTCTATAACCATAGGCTATGAAACCTTTAGACTCCGGCGGCGCCGGAGACGTATATAATCTAAAAGATTTAGGAGGTCTCAAGCCATCCCCATATCACCGGGGTGAAGGATGGAAATCCAGACACAGGCACAAGGCCGGAGGGCTAGTGTTAACGGGTATTTCGGTTTAAATACTAGACAGAGTAGCAAGTCCACCATTGTGGTAAACCGAATATAGTAAAATAAAATCTTATATAATGAAATAATGGATGTTAATATATGTGTGTATTAATATGCACGCAATGGTAATGATTCCATAGGTGTGCATCGATACCTATCACGCGTCTAAATACACCTAGCTATCCTGATGCTGGGTCCGGCTTCGTGAGAACAGAACAGGAGGTCGGTTATAACCTTGGCCCATATCTGGTCGATAAGGAATAGTGCTATTTACATAGACCATACCTAGAAGCCGGGGTCCCGGATCCGCCGGAGCGGGGGAAAGGGTGGGTGAACAACACCATGAAAGGAATACATGACACCGTGGACCGGAGAGCATCCCGCCCGGGCAAGCCAGGTGGCCAACCACGGCTCAGCCGAACAGGGTACCCTCGTTGCACTACAAGGCATGGTACGGAGGGCCTGCCCACAGATAACCCTCCCTACCCATCCTTCCCCCCCCTATTGGGGAACTCGGATCGGCTACATGGTGTAGCGGGAGCGAGTCCGCACTCCACCGAGGTGGGTGAGTGGGGGGGTGGGGTGGTAGCAGGGTGGCTCATACACGGTCAGCTGGAAACCTTCTCAGCCAGGTGAACAGCCACTCGGTGTGAAGGACCAACCAACCAAGAGTAGGCCTATAGGTCTACTAACATGCCCTACAAAATTACATTATGAATCATAAAAAACACATATAGTATGAAGAGACATCCTGACCTATGCGGGGGAGAGGAAGAGAGAAATAAATATGGAGCGAAAGAGAAAGCAATGAGTCCTCTCGAGTGGCTGGCCTAATTTCGTATATCGAATTGATCTGAACTAGTTGGCCTGGCCAACTCCGAGCGGCTTAGCCTACAATGCCGAATCGAAATATTTAACTGAAAGGGCAAGACAGCCAGGGTGGCTCGAGGATGAATAAGTATAGACTACGAATGGATCAGGATCCCATCGTAGAAGACAAGGGTGTCTTACCAAAATAATAGCACATAATACATCTTAACTAGATATATGGTTGATATGCCAACCTCAAGATGTAAAATAAGGCTAACTGAGTAGGCTACGTCCCGAAAGCATGCGGTTCAGTCGGTAGGCTATCCCCCGCGATCGGACTAAACATTAAAACGTCAGATAAATAGAAACGCATCTATAAAATATACATAAGGAACTGCTAAATGAGTGAGAATCGACTCCAATTAGTATAGGAGACCAATTGGTGTGCGATAAGAGCGTAAATATACGCCGGTAGCGAGCCACGAAATGGCGGCGTGGGAGCGGCAATGCGCGGGCTGACGTTTCCGCATATAACCCATTAAAACACAGTTAAACATGTGTGTCACTACCTCTGGATAATACCAAACATTAATTGCAGTACTCAACTTAGATGCAGTATCTACCTGACGTTCCATGATGCAAGAAGGAGAAATTACAAAGCAAAATCACTACACAAGAAAAAGCGCGTGTTAGCGACATCATGCTATCAAAAGGAATAATAAACAAAGCGCTAGTTGTAGCAGTAGCAGGGGCTTGGAACGGCTCCTCTGTAGACGAGAGATATTGAGAAAGGAAGAGACTAAATGGCAGGGGGACCTCTGGTAGTGGTTTCACTCGCCCCAGATACCATACCGACACCTTAAATAAAGGTGAGCGAGCCAGACTATGCTGGCATTACCATATAGCTTTTTTCTCTGGTATTTATAGCAATATTTATACCTTAGAAATGAGTGCTAAAGGAACCATTTCATGGAGCGACACAGGCTAAGCCCAGAAAGGCTTGTTTGATCTAGTGATTTTACATATCAAAGAAAATCTACTACTTTAAAAAATGGTATGACTACGGCCAGTTCCATAAAAGGGCTCCTGGATACAACAAGATTGGGAGAGCCTTATAAAACTTATCAACAAGAACATATACTGATGCAGCAGCAATCCAATTACAACAAAAGGATAGTACATACAATGTCAATAGTAAATCAAAGGAGGAAATGGGTAAACATCCAAACTGTCCAAGAGTTATTGGAAAGCATTTTCCAGAGCTGCCCATGGATCTGGAACAGGGGAGCAGAATACTGAGTAAATCATTAGTGTTCCTTAATGTTCGTACAGTCTTTCCTGGCCTTGGTTTCTGAGCTGGTCTGCCTCTACATTCTTTCTGCCTGAACAGTGCTTGACTGTCAGCTCGACAACATAGAGAACTTCCCACTTATCCACATACCTTGCTGGTGGAAAGAGTTGAAGGGTTACAATCCCCCATGGTTGCTGATACATGCCACTACAGTTATGTTGCCACTTGACAACAATTCATTGTGATCAGTCACATGCTTACGAAATGTTTGCCCAGCTAGCGCATTAATGCTGTTAAAATTTCCAAAACAATGTGCAGATAAGGTTCAACCTGTGAAAACACATATGAAACAAACATGCAGCTCAGGTGTTAACAAAACAACCCCTTTGATGCATCCACAAACAGAACCATCTATAGGGTAGAGATCCTCTCTGATTATCCCACACAAGGCATAAAGTTGAGATGAGTCACTTGGGTTGACTAATACGACATCAGTTACCACTGAAACAAATGTGGCTGGAGTTGCCTCTGCAAGGCAAACTCCTCCAAGGATGACAGGTGGCTAAGATCTGCCAAACCCAGCACTACAATCTCCCGAGCCTTCTGGCATGAGAGTCAGAAGGAAAGACACCCACCACTGCCATGTCTATAAACATGCCCAGGTACTATGCCTGCTGCTTGGATAACTTTCCAGTACACCAAGAACCCAAGATCATGGCAAAATGCAAGTCAGCAGTCTTTGGTCTGGAGCACCTGCAACTCTGAAGATGCCAATACCAGCTGGTCATCCAGGTAATGCAGTAACCATATATCCTGCAAAGGGACCAGAGCCAATACCAAGTGCTTTCTGACAGTGATGAACATGCACTTCAAAGCACACATCCTTCACATCTACTGCAAGCATGGAATTTCCCTCTGATGGAACCCAACAAAAAGAAATGTGTTGTTTCCATCTTGAGAAGCATGAAGAACAAACCCTAGAAATTAGCTACCAGTGAATTATTCTCCATCCACCCTTTTATCTCTGCCAACAGGGTCAGAGTTTTCAAGGATCCTGGGAAGTTAGACGAAAACAGTACAGGTACAGTAGTACCTCGAGATACGAAAGGCTCTACTTACGAAAAACTCGAGATACGAAAGCCAATGTGAAAAATTTTACTGCTCTAAATACGAAAAGTTTTCAAGATACGAAAGGTTGTTGCTCTAAAGTCCCGAGATTCGCCCGGACCACCGAGAACAATTTTAAAACTCCCATGCCGCCAACTGAGTAAACTCGCCACCATCCTCCCGCTCTCCCATTGGTTCCTGATGCTAGTCACCCCATAAGGTCCTTCTCTCCTATTGGTCAGCATCTACCCCTTGTGCTTTAAGTATTCTATTGGTAAAAGGATGCTGTAAATTGAAAAACTTATTCATGCAATACATTTCATAAAAAAAAATATTAGGTAAAGATAGAATAAAGAATAGAAATGAATGGTTATTATACTGTTTGGTAGTTTCATTAGTTGAAGAGAGATAATGAAAATTTATGGCTTATTGTGTAAAGTGATTGCTTGTCAATCGTTCGATACTCGTAAGTGCTGGATGTAAACAGACGTTTGGAAGCTTTTTTTTGTTTGTTTATTATAGTTAATGGTTACTTAATAATTATTTGAAATGAGTACATGCAATACATTTAATAAAAAAATTGTGAATTAGATATCATAAAATATAAAATAAATCAGACTGCCAACAAATACGTATTTTTTAGAATTCTTCTTCTGTTTTATTATTACGTTACGTATACGTAGTTTCATTATAGCTGTCAGTAACTTGGTATCTCCATTAGGTAAAGATAGAATAAAGAATAGAAATGAATGGTTATTATACTGTTTGGTAGTTTCATTAGTTGAAGAGAGATACTAATGACAATTTATGGCTTACTGTATGCTAGGAAAAATGATTGCTCGGCGCTCGTTCGATACTCGTAAGACGGGTAAGAGCTGAATGTAAACAATCGATTGGAAGGTTTGGTTTTTGTTTGTTTGTGTATTATAGTTAATGATTAATTAATAATTATTTGAAATGAGTACATACTGATTATTTATACATTTTATTGGCATATTCTAAGCTTTTAGCTCTTAGGTTTAGATGTCAGAATCATAGACTAGGCTACAGTAGCAACCGCTAACATAGGCTAGGCTTATTGCTAAGGGAAATATGCTAAAGTCCTAATATATGCAGTAAAAATGGGGTTGAACATTACATGCAGTTGAATATTACTCAAGTATGTACAGTATTTTGCCTTTTTGGAGTCATATTTCTTCCATCGGATCGGCTTGTAAAACCTAGAACATGTGTTTTAGGCCTGGAAATATCATTTACTCGGGTGTTTTTGGAGGGCTTGGAACGGATTAGCCATTTTACATGTAAAATGTGTTCCAAGATACGAAAAACTCATAATACGAAAGCCGCCTCGGAACGGATTAATTTCGTATCTCGAGGTACCACTGTACCTAATATGGGGGAAAGGAGGAAACATAGGTTCTGGGAGGTTATTCAGTAACCATCCTAAAGGACAGACTACCCATGGATCTGCCCCAAACATGGCACATTGCCCAATGGCATGACAGGCATTCCCCTCCTCGTCATAACTGGAGAGATACTGCCAACCTCAGCATCCTTCATTCTTCTTCATTCCACACTTCCCTTCCTATCCAAGCTGGGGAAGGACAAAAAGGCTGGGATGGCTTCTCACCCTTGCTAGAGGAAGAAATCTATGTTCTTTATCGCAATACTAGCTACAGAATGTATGGTTACAGTTCCTTTTGCACCACTGAAGGGGGGGGGGGGGGGGTGTAAATCACATGGTAGATCAGAGTCCCAAGCTGTAAGTACTTATACCTCTTCTACATTCAACTCTTCATTAAAGAGCAAGGATGTCCCCAGAGCCAGACTTCCATAAGACTAATCTCTGAGGAATTACCGTATATTTCGGCGTATAAGTCGACTGGAAGATAAGTCGACCCCCCCAATTCTGAGTAAATATGTTATTGTTATTATACAATTAAGTTTGTTCATACTTACCTGGCAGATATATATATAGCTGTATTTTTCTGACGTCCGACAGAAATTTCAAAAACTGCGGGCACACGCAGTGGGCGGCCAGGTGGTAGTACCCATTCCCGCCGCTGGGAGGCGGATATCAGGAACCATTCCCATTTTCTATTCATATTTTTTTATTAATGCTCTGTCTCCTGAGGGGAGGAGGGCGGGCACTTTAATTATATATACTGCCAGGTAAGTATGAACAAACTTAATTGTATAATAACAATAACATTTTGTTCATGCCACTTACCTGACAGATATATCTATAGCTGAATCACACCTTCGGATGGTGGGGAAAGACAGAATAGGATTTTTGGGAAACTAAAATTAAGTAGATGATATACATCTTGGTTGTATATATAAAAGATGGTACCGGCAAATATGATTTAGAATGACGAAAAGCGAAAGATAAGTTAACTCGGATGTAAATGTAAACAAAACATAGCGCCTAAACTACGCTGACAATAACAGTCCTACTATAATAATGTAATGTACAAACGTCACTACAAGTTAATGTTTTGATTGGGTTGTTAAAACGACGTCGGTATTTTATTATTATGTTGGAATATTCCTTGACCTTGGTTCTTCTACTGGCATAAACAGGCTCATTTGAGGGAAAACGAACCTGCAGTTGATTCACAGCAAGATTCAAACTTGGCTCTATGATGAAACGTGAATGAATAATTTGTCTATGAATCTGTTTTAATTCAGTGACGATGACTCAAGTATTTTGAAGGATTTTAAATACATATTTCTATTCTAAATACAATTTTTTATTTTATTTAAAGTGAAAAGAATTCATACCATAGATGTTTTTGAACCAAATACCCCGGGTTAAATACAAAACTGTCAGAAGTAGAACGCATCTTCTCAATTACTGTTAACTACAAATAGCTACGCAAATGTTTACACTTGCTGTGCGATTTGGAGTCTTCTTCAAGTTACTTTGATTTGTTTCATTTTATTTAAGGTTATGGATGTTCTAATGTATATTATTAGTTGGTCAGTATTACAGTGTGAAATAGTTTTTTATACTGGTATTACATACATAGTTTACTCAACAAGGAGTCATTGTTATTAGCCAACTGTTAAAAAAGCCTGGATCCTGTACCACGAATACTTGCCAAATTAAAGATTCCACTTTTGTTTACCTGGTAGATAAAGTCGACCCCCTAATTTTTGGGCACTGATTTTTTGGGGCTAAAGGGTCGACTTTATACGCCGAAATATACGGTATGTCCTCTCCCCTCAAGACAAGGGTCAGCCCATAAGTTAAGAGCTCTGGATTTTAGAGGAAAGGTAAGTTCTGTCCTCTTACATCATGCAACTACTTTAACTTAACCCCATGTCTCTTTCCCACTTAAAATACCAGTGAGGTGCAAAATTAAGCAAGTGTTGTCACCAAGAGGCTTGGCCCTGGATGCTAGCTTGCAGGCAGCCATGGTGAACTAATCTCCATGTCTTTCAATACCCCTCTACCAAGAGGGCCATATCTCCTTCATGGTGTCTCCCAGGGGCAAGTCATTCCATTTATTTCTGTAAATATAAACCCACTTCAACTGCAGAGCTGTGGGTCTTGGCAATTCTGGCTCGTAAGACTTTCTTCTAACTCGTTTCAAACAGCAGGGGAAGGAGCCTGATCAATCTGCAGGAAACTTCTGACACAGACATCAGACTGGCCTATCCAAAAAATGAGCTTGCCAAGACAGTGGCCATGTGAACAACAATCTACTTCAGACACACAAACCCAAGGTGAACTCAATTAACAGATCACTGCATTTTACAAAGGAGTTGCTTACCTCCCACAAAACATCAGTTTCAACTCTTGCTTGCTGTAAGTTTTAGAAAGAACCCAGTAAAAAGGGTACGGTGTGGTGGGTCGAATAAGGGAAGTACAGTCTTGCTCCCAAACAGCCACTTGTGTATTGGAGACAGAAGGTGAGAAAGGGGTTTTAAATCCCACTCATCCCCTTTGACCATGAGTTTAACTAACCTTGTTAAATTTCAAAGACAATTCCAGCTTTGCCTCTGGAGAAATGCGTCTAGATTAAACGGCAATGGTTGTATTTGCAAACATCAGTCCTTAAATACTTTAGCTTAAAAACAGACCCACAAAATAATTTTAAAAAGAATAGATATACGAATAATATAGTTTTCTAAGAAGAGCCCTTA
>NC_087218.1:41861568-41894789 GCF_015104395.2 Macrobrachium nipponense
TAAGGGCTCTTCTTAGAAAATATATATTTATATATTGCTTTTTTAAAATTAATTTTTGGTCTGTTTTAACCTAAAGTATTTAAGACTGATGTTTGCAAAATACAAACCATTGCCGTTTATCTAGACGCATTTCCCAGAGCAAGCTGGAATTGTCTTTGAAATTTAACAAGGTAGTTAACTGATGGTCAAGGGGATGAGTGGGGTAAAACCCCTTTCTCACCTTCTGTCTCCAAACACAAGTGTTGTTGGGAGAGATTGTACTCCCTTTTGACACCACCGAACCTTTTTGGGTCTTTCTAAACTACAGCAAGCAGAGTTGAAACGATGTTTTTGGGAGGTAAGCGAACTCCTTTGTAAATGCAGTGATCTTGTTAATTGAGTTCACCTTGGGTGTGTGTCTGAAGTGAGATTGTTGTTCACATTGCCACTGTCTTGGCAAGCTCATGTATTTTGGATGAGGCCAGTCTGATGTCTGGGTCAGAAGTTTCCTGCAGATTGATCAGGCTCCTTCCCCTGCTGTTGACATGTTAGAGAAAGTCTTACGAGCCAGAATGCCAAGACCACAGCTCTGCAGTTGAAGTGGTTATATACAGAATAATGAATGACTTGCCCCTGGAGAGACACCATGAAGGAGATATGGCCCTCTTGGTAGAGGGTATGAAGACATGGAATTAGTCACCATGGCTGCCTGCAAGCAGCATCAGGGCCCAACCTCTGGTGAACACACTTGCTAATTTTGCCCTCACTGGTATTTTAAGTGGAGAAGAGACACTGGGGTTAAGTTAAAGTAGTTTGCTGATGTAAGGAGGACAGAACTTACCTTCCTCTAAAATCAGAGCTCTAACTTATGGGCTAACTTTGTCTTGAGGGGACAGGACATAATTCCTCAGAGATTAGTCTTATGGAACGTTCTGGCTCTGGGGACCTCCTAGCTCTTTTATGAAGAGTTGAATGTAGAAGAGGTATTTAAGTACTGACAGCTTTGGACTCTGATCTACCATGTGATTTACACCCCTCTTCAGTGGTGCAAAAGGAACTGTAGCTATACATTCTGTAGCTGGTATTGCGATAAAGAACAGATTTCTTCCTCTAGCAAGGGTGAGAAGCCATCCCAGCCTTTTTGTCCTTCCCCAGCTTGGATAGGAAGGGAAGTGTTACGGCCTCTGAGAGAGGTCCGCTTCAGGTTCGATATGAAATAAATAAAAAAATATATTTGCAACACCACAGTTGAAACTGGGGATACGAATATAGAAAGAAACACTAACACAACAAAGGTTTACGTATTTACAAGCTTACTAACATAGGTAAATGCAGAATGGTATCTCCTATTTACATAAAAAAACAGAATCTTACACTGCATGAACTGGGGGAACAGTGAGGCAATTCAAATACTTGCTAGTCAATTTGGTAATTCGAAGCGATGGCTTCTCAGAAGGAAAATGGTGATTGCAGACGTCCTCTTGACTCCGTATTGCAGAAATGTCTACTTGTAAGGCAGGAACTCCCCAAAACATCTAGCAGGACCTTTTCGTTTCTGAAGTCTGCTCGACGTCGAGATAACACTGCCGTCCACTCCTGAAGACGACTAGACCAGTATCCAACCAACTCCGAGCAACTTTTCTTCTGATCCTTCTTCGGTCCCTTTCTCTCTTATCTCTCACGGATGATCTCTGCTGCTGCTGATCTCTCACTGATAATCTGATCAGTGGCTCTTACTGGGGATATCTCTGTGTGACTAACTGGTGTCTCTCTTCTACGATCTCTGCTCTCCAAAGTTCGTTCGCTGTATTTATACGGCACTCTGGGGACGGAGCCTACGGCAAACTTCACGACTTGCGAGATTTCCAGACTTCGTAGATGAATCTAGACGAGGTATTGCATCAGAGATCGCGGTGTTTCTCCTGACACATTGGCGCGAATTGAGCTCCACAACACACCGACGATTCCAGAACAGGCGCCTCCCACACGGGCGCGAAAGCCTCCTTACTGCTGAACTTCTCGAAAATGCGTTCTCCTTTCCTTTATCTTTCTTTGCTATGAAGCAATTACCATCACAGGAAGTATGGAATGAAGAAGAATGAAGGATGCTGAGGTTGGCAGTATCTCTTTCCAGTTATGATGAGGAGGGGAATGCCTGTCATGCTATTGGGCAATGTGGCATATTTGGGGCAGATCCATGGGTAGTCTGTCCTTTAGGATGGTTGCTGAATAACCTCCACCAAACCTATGTTTTCCTCCTTCCCACCCCATATCAGGTACCTGTACTGTTTTTGTCTAACTTCCCAGGATCCCTGAAAACTGTGACACTGTTGGCAGAGATAAAGGGTGTATGGAGAATAATGCACTGGTAGCTAATTTTTAGGGTTTGTTCTTCATGCTTCTCAAGATGGAAACAGCACATTTCTTTTTGTTGGGTTCCATCAGAGGGAAATTTCCATGCTTGCAGTAGATGTGAAGGATATTGTGCTTTGAAGTGCATGTTCATCACTGTCAGAAAGCACTTGGTATTGGCTTTGGCCCCTTTGCAGGATATATGGCTACCGCATTACCTGGATGACCAGCTGGTATTGGCATCTTCAGAGTTGCAGGTGCTCCAGACCAAAGACTGCTGACTTGCATTTTGTCATGATCTTTGGTTCTTGGTGTACTGGAAAGAGTTATCCAAGCAGCAGGCATAGTACCTGGGCATGTTTATAGACATGGCAGTGGTGGGTGTCTTTCCTTCTGACTCTCATGCCAGCAGGCTCAGGGAGATTGTAGTGCTGGGTTTGGCAGATCTTAGCCACCTGTCATCCTTGGAGAAATTTGCCTTGCAGAGGCAACTCCAGCCACATTTATTTCAGTGGTAACTGACGTGGTATTAGTCAACCCAAGTGACTCATCTCAACTTTATGCCTTGTGTGGGATAATCAGAGAGGATCTCTACCCTATAGATGGTTCTGTTTGTGGATTGCCAATCAAAGGGGTTTGTTTTGTTACAATCACTGAGCTGCATGTTTGTTTCATATGTGTTTTCACAGGTTGAAATTATCTGCACATTGTTTTCAAAATGTTAACAGCATTAATGCATTAGCTGTGCAAACATTTCGTAAGCTTGTGATTGGTCACAATGAATTGTTGTCAAGTGGCAACATAACTTTAGTGGCATGTATCACATCCAAGGGGGATTGTAACCTTCAACTCTTTCCACCAGCAAGGTATGTGCATAAGTGGGAAGTTCTCCATGTTGTCGAGCTGACAGTCAAGCACACTTTTTCAGGCAGAAGGAATGTAGAGGCAGACCAGCTCAGAAACCAAGGCCAGGAAAGACTGTTTGAACATTAAGGAACACTAATGATTTACTCAGTGTTCTTCTCCCCTTTTCCAGATCCATGGGCAGCTCTGGAAAATCCTTTCCAATAACTCTTGGACAGTTTGGATGTTTACCCCTTTCCTCCTTTGATTTACTATTGACATTGTAGGTACTATCCTTTTGTTGTAATTGGATTGCTGCTGCATCAGTATATGTTCTTGTTGATAAGTTTTATAAGGCTCTCCCAATTCTTGTTTGTATCCATGAGCCCATTTTTATGGAACTGGCCGTAGTCATACCATTTTATAAGTGTAGATTTTCTTTGATACGTAAAATCACTAGATCAAACAAGCCTTTTTAATTGTTTTACTTGATGTATTTTCTTTTGTTTCAGTCCACCATCTCTTGTATATATATACCAAAGATATTTCACTCATGGGATATTCTTGTATTTTTTAACTAATGTTTGTTGCCAAGTATGAAGGTACAATAAATAGAGTTTTAATCCCTTGTATATACTTGTTATAGTATATGATTTCCTGTTTGCAGATCTTTTACTCATTTATTGTGAGACATTTGCCTACAGCAGGTTTAGAGTATGGGCCAAATAATTGTTCTTTTTTCCTGATTCCAATGACATTTCTGTTTTCAGTAAAGAGTCAAGTAAATAATGATTAGAAATGCAACTACAAGCATATATTTTTCTTAATTTGTCATTCTTCAAGATTACAACTAGAATACAAATTTTTAATTAATTTTAAGTTAAACTCCCTCCCTTTTTCCTTTTCATCACTCTTCTTATACCTTTTTTCTTTTATATGTATAATATTTAGTCTGGACTCAGTGGTGGCACTTAGTGGTCCCTCCCATCAACACCCCTACATGAAAAAAAAGTGAACAGAAGGTTAGAATATAAATAACAGCTTGTTTGACATTTTTATCCCTTATTCTGGAATATCCAGTTGTCATTTAGAATATGTAATTTTCTAATTGATAACAGAAGAAATCTGCTTGAACAGGGGTTATGGTAGTCTCCATTCCTTGTGTAATTCAGACCTTTAGAAGAATAGGGTGTACGTACTATATTTATTCAAGAAGAGATTTTTTGTAGCTCTTAAAACATGCTAATTGTTTGAACTTGTTTCCACCTATATTGATGTGTTATCTCAGCTGACCTGCCATTAACTGCTTGTAACTACAATAGCAAACTTAAACTACTTTGTTGTAATCTCACTAGTCTGTCAGTGCATTAAATAGAAGTTAAGCCTTTTGTAATGATGATTCTGCTATGAAATACATTATTTACAGTAATTTTGATTTTTTTCAGACAAGGTTTTTTTTACATCATTAATTTTTTTTTTATTTGTCAGTTGTCTGTACAGTATGTTGACTTTTTGTATTTTTTAGGACCTGTGATTTGATTTATCTTTATATTAGTCTTTTATAGCGATATGTATGGTTTGATTTGGCAGACTTTTGTTCTTGGCCATGTAAACAAACATCTAAAAGCTTTGCAATAAAATGTGTATGTCTTGTAAATTAGAATACGTAATAGAAAAAGTGCAAGGAATATCTTATATCTAGAAATTCATGTGTAGACTTACTCAAGATGTTTCTGTACTTTTCCAAATACTAATTGATATGAGAAATTTTGAGGAGTTTAATTTGCAAAAAAATAAAAAAATCTTCAAGTTCTGTACCATAATCATAAAACATTTACTGTAATGAAATTTTTTGTAAGAGAAAATCTTAGTGTTGGGTATTGTTTTATTTCTAGGCCATGCATTCCTGTTGGTTTACATCAACTTAGTGATTGTTGAAGAAGCCAAATCCATTGTGGGCTGGGAAGGTATTCGGGAGCAAATTCGCCAATATCAAGACCACAAACGAGCAGAACAAGACATAGGGGATAAGCAAACTATTTTAGAGAATCTCCCAGAGAAGGAGTACTTCATAATGAAGGTATGCTATTTTAGAATTTTCTACTATCTACCATCTATCATAACTTGACATCATATTGTATGAAATTACTGTATTGTAGAGAGGTGTCGGAGATCCACAGCCACATCTGTGGATTATCCACATTTTTTATAAATCCCCATCCGCTTTGACAATTTCTTAACATCCGCATTAGCATTGTGAGCAATATCCACATTCACATCAGCATCCACAGTATGAAAATGGGAATATGGGGATATCACCCCCTGCTCATTGTTCAATAGTTCATACTCATTCATTGTAGCTAAAAGTAGTTTGTTCATGAAACTTACCTGTCAGATATATATATAGCTGTATTCTCTAAAGTCCGACAGAATTTCAAAACTCCCGGCACACGCAGTGGTCGGCCAGGTGGTTAGTACCCATTCCCGCGCTGGGAGGCAGGTATCAGGAACCATTCCCATTTTCTATTCAGATTTTCTCTGTCGCCGGTACTGTAAACACCTGTTTTCAGTACCTCGTCTTAGGATTTTGAAACTTCATTGCCGTTTAAGTATCCTAATTGTTTTTTGGTTTATTAACTTGGATTTGTGGCTAGGCATACGCTATCATAAATTGATTAAATTTTATTTTTATTTGCATAAGATGTCTGAATCTAGTTCGGCTAGTTTCAGACTTTGTTGTCTGCAAGGGGTAAGGTGAGACTAACGAAACCATCGGTAGATCCTCACTTAGTATGCACGACGTGTACATGTTTCTTTGTTGAAAGATCAATGTAATTAGTGTGATGTTTGACTGATTCCGAAGGAAGATGTATGATTCGTATGTACGCAAATTAGAGCTTGATAGAATCAGGGTAATGAACCTACTAACCTCCTGTAGACTTTATTTTGCCTAACCCTGTGGTATGGCCTACGGGCCTAGAGGAAGTGTCTGTAGAGGTAATGCCCTTTCTGTTATGGTGGATTCCATCCGTAATCTTGGAATCTAAAGTGCTCGCTCTTCAATCATGTTGTGAGTGTAGTGATGTTATTAGTGCCCTTAGTGTTGTGGAGGGGGCGTCAGATCAGTCCTATAACGCCTCTAGGTCTAGACCTCTGTCGGACTCCCAGGACTCAGGGAGTGGGCAAGTCGAAAACCGAAGGAGGGTTACGGGTTCTCCCCAACGATCTGGCGTCCCTTTGGCAGGACCTGAAGACGCTTCCCAGGCTGCCAAAGATCGTGCACGTGCACGAATCCTGAAGGATTGCTTCTCGTCCTCCGAGGCGTCCTCCCCGTACAGGGGTTGGAGCTCTCAGAAGAACTCGCGCCCTTTAAACAGAAGCTTATAGAGGAGGACTCTTCTCGTTCTCTCTCTCTCGTCATGCGATTGCTGTCGTCGCCATAACATTGTGACGTATTTCCACCGCAGAAGGAAAATAGGATGTCATCGCAGCAGGACGCCCAGATCGGTCTATCATTGTTACTGTGAGAAGGAAGAAGGCGTCCCCTCGCCCCTCGTCTTCTCACAGGATCAGCCCTTCTCGGTTGGCCTCGTTTTCGCCAGTAGAAGGGCAAAACATATTTACCGCAGGAAGGATTCGAGGCTCTCTGTCAAGTCAGGCAGTCTCCTTCTCCTTCTCCTCGCTCGTCGCCTTCTACATCCTCGCACCCAAGAATGCACAAGGGTCCTTTTGAGTGTGTTTCTGGAAGTGTCGATGAGCGTGACAGACGCAAGATGTCGCACAGGCGGCCGTCGTCTTTGTCAGGAGTTGCGAACGTCCATAAGACTCGTCCTGACAACGATCACCGTACATCTGCTTATGACGCTAGCGTGCTTCATGAGCGGCGCGCTCCTCACAAGGACGCCTCTCAAGTTGCTCGTGTTGACGCTTTTGGGTCTGCCGCGTCACGTCAGGAAGCTCTCCATGACACTTCTCTTGATGTTCGTCGCTCTCCTCTTCGGGACACTCTTCAAGACGCTCGCAAGGACGTTATGCAGGATGCTCGGCGTTCTATACATCAAGATGCTCAGCAGGACCCTCGAGAGGACTCCTTTCAGGATGCTTGGCGTTCAATGCAATCAGGACGCTTGGCAAGGCCCTCTCGAGGATGCCTTTCGGAAACGCTCGGCGTTCCTTTTTGAGCGCGTTTCTGGAAGTGTTCATTTGCCTTACAAAGACACAAGATGTCGCACAGGCGGCCGTCGCCTTTGTCAGAAGGTAAGGAAGGTCCTTAAGGCTCGTCTTGAAGACAATTGCCGTACGTCTTATAGTGCTCGCGCACTTTAGGAGCGGTGTGCGGCTCTCCATGACGCCTCTCAGGTGGCCTTTCATGCATCAGGACGCTCGGCAAGATCCTCACTGAGATGCTGTTCAGAACACTTGGTGTTCTATGCACCAATACGCTTGCAAGACTCTTGCGTGGACGTCTTTCAATACGCTCGACGTTTTACACATCGAGACACTCACCAAGACGCATTTGAAGGCGCTCGACGTCCTACACGTCGAGACCCGTCGCGAGGGCGCCCTTGAAGACGCTCGACGTATTAAACATCGAGACGCTCACCAGGACGCTCGCGAAGACACTTTTGAAGACGCTCGACGTCCTACACATCGAGACGCTCACCAGGACGCTCGCGAGGAAGCTTTTGAAGATGCTCGACGTCCTACATGTCGAGTCGCTCGCCAGGACGCTCTGGAAGACGCTCAACGTCATAAACATAGAGACATTCGCCAGGACGCTCGCGAGGACACTTTTGAAGACGCTCGGTGTCCTACACGTCATGACGCTCGGCAGAGCACTGCCAAGACGTTCTTCAGAACAATAGGCGCCCTACGCATCAAGACGTTCGGCAGGACTCCTGCAAGAACGCTCGTCAAGAGGACGCTCTTCAGGACTCTCCACAGGACGTTCCTTTACAGGAACTTAATAAAGATTCGGAGTTGGCGGTGAGGGTATACCCAAAACTTCTTCTCGAACCCTCCTTCAGATAGAGGACCCCTGTGTTACGGAATGGGACCTCAGGGCTTGATTATTGGACACTCAGAACGCTCTGCAGCAGGATCCTTTTACCAGAACTTCGCAAAGCTTCGGAGTTGCTATTAAGCATTCCCGACTTTCGTCTTTTGAACCCGACTTCAAGTAGGAGACCCCCTTTTATGAGGTGATAGCAAGAGGAGGGGTCTCAGGGTTTCATTGCTTCGCGGTCGGTTAGGGACCCTTCTCCTTTTCCCGTACGGGAGACAGAGTCTTCGAGCGACTCGCAACCTGCGAACGAAGACGCCCTCTGTAAGACTTCTTTGCTGACAAGTTTCGGCCCTTGGTCCCTTGCTCTCCTCTCTCGCAGTGTGCTTCGTCGAAGAAGAGGAAGTAGCCTGGTCTCATCAAGATGTCCACTTCGCTTTCTACGAAGGGAGCGTTCAAAAGAATCCATGACTTGATGAACTCCAGGAAAACGCAAGGCAAGACTTCCTTTGCCCTACTTCCAGCAAGGTTAAGCGTAATAGCAGGCATCCGATATGAAATGGGAGAGGAAGCTGGTTGGAGAGTTCCTTCCTCTTCCCAGGACGATGGATAATTTTAGCTCCTAGATTGGTATTTAGGAGCCCTGGACCTGCAGTCTCGGGGCCCTGACTCTTTCGCTAGAATAACTATCCAACCTGCATGGATAAGGTAGTCAGGTTGGTTCTGATGAGCTGGCATCTAGAAGAAGACTAGTAAACTTTAAGCAGATTTCGGTGTCATAAAACGCCCTCTTCTGCCTTTGGGACTGCGCTGCCGAAGGGGAACATTAGGGTCCTACCTGCCGTAAGCCCAGTCTCTGACCAGGAATCCCGCCATTTCCTCGATTTGGGGGGGGGGTCTGCGGGAATTGGAAGACTTTCTGTCATGTAAGTGGGTTTCCCCCATTGACAAGATACTAAACGTTTTGTCAAGTAAGTGGGTAACCCCGGTCTATTAACGAAATATAGACTCTTTGTCACGTAAATGGGTTAGTTCACATTGACAAGATTCGGAAGAGCTCTCATTCATTTGCAGAGGCTCGTCCAGGAAAAAGACTTGTAGACCAAGTCCATGAAGTCTTATGTCCAATATACATAAGAAGCTTGAGCTGTCCTCTTCGGTCCTCGGTTCTCACTTGAGGACCTTCTACGACTAGTACTAAATTCTTCTCTGGGCTAAGAGAACGAAGACAGTCGATTTCCATTCTCTCTCTCCCTCATCGAGGAAAGAATGTAGTAGAGAATTAGCTGTCCAAATGACTACAGTACTCTACGTATTTTACCTTTGCGTTATACACTGGAACCTTGACATACGATTGCCCTAATATACGAATGTTTTGAGATACAACAGAAAATTTGCGAAAATATAAGCTTTGATATACAACGAAATATTTGAGATATGATTTTGCGATGAGTGTTATGTAGTTGTATAGGCAAGCGATAAATGGCGTTCAGTCTGTTTGTTTTTTTTGGTACTGCGTGTTAACACGACGTTGTTTAGTTCGTTGTATTTGCGCCTATTTTTAGTGTTTTTGTCTATTTATTATTAACCATGGGTCTCAAAGCTAAAGACAAAGCAGGTGATAAGAAAAAACCCAAGAAAATGATTTTGATGGAAAAAGGAAAACACGAAATTATAGCAAAGCATGAACGTGGCGTTCGTATCGTCGATTTGGCAAACGAGTATGGTCGAAATCCTTCACCAAATATCCACGATCATCAAGCAGAAGTAAGCTATAAAAACCTTCCAAAGGCATCACCATTATTTCTAAACTATGAACTGATTAAAAAAAATAAAAAAAAATAAATAAAAATTAGTTTAGCAATGTTATTTCATTTGTGTTTATTACGTAGTTATTAGTGTACATACGCAAATAAAAAGAGAACAAATCGTTCCCTGCCACCCTTCCCTACCTCCTCCCCCTGCTGGCCTCACGTCATCTTTCGTTGTGGTAAGTAAAATTCCTTTCTTTTTTTTAATTGATTTTATTAACATTTATTATCATTTATCACATTGCTATGTTATTTTATCATTATGTGTGTTATTACTCATTTATTTGTGTAAAATTGTGTATTATATGTAATTTAGCTGTGTTTAGGTGTGGTTTCATACCGCTAGAACGGATTGATACATATTACATTATTTTAAATTGGAAAAAATGCTTTGAGATACAACTGTTTTGATATACGATATGGTAACTGAACAAATTACTACTGTATAGTTCAAGTCATATACGCATAACGTAGTTACCTCTACGGATGGCAACCGAAAGGACTATTATTCTAAGTGCATTTAATCGTACTCTCCCTGCAACCTTCCAGGAGTTTTCGGTTTCCCTTAGATTTTTAGGTATTGTTACGACAACACCAACTCGGCTTCTGTATTTAGCGAATTCTGTTTCGCTTAATATGCCTGCTTGAGTTTTCTTTCGCTTGATAATAATAACAACCTTTCCTTCGTAGAATGGATTAGCTGGCAACTCAGGCATAATAGTGCGAGACGGCGAACGTAGGCTGCTGTCACTGTAGACCAACTCAGTACCAGCTAGTTCTCTGCCATGCCACTGGTCGGTTACGTCTCTCTCTCCTGCGGGATTGACTGACTAACTGTATCTCTGCCCTACAATCACGGACTAGCCTCGGGTTGAGGGAATTCTAGCATGCATGAAATGAGCATCGCCTTCGTTTTGCGAAGAAATTTGCAACAGAGATATCTTTTAGACCTTTTAGGTGTTGTTTACCGCACTGTAACAGAATTCTGTATGAGTCTACCGCGGCATAGCACTATAATGCTCTCCTGCTTATGCAAAGCGCAGCCTTATTAGGGAAGGAAGCATCCTCAGTGGGGGAATGGATGAGTGTTGGGGACCATTTCCTCGCTGGAGAAGTTTGTTTCCCTGAATAGACTGTAATTCAGACCTCTACAGTTTTTCCTACCGAAAACTGAAATAACATAGAAGATCTAGAAATGATTCTGAACATCTCTCAGTAGGTCAAGGATCACCTCAGGTGATAGTGAGAGGGTGCCAGGCATCGGACAGGGGTACCGAGTGTCCTGGCACATAAGCTAAAAGAATTGGAAGCAATTCGGTTGGCTCTCCAGTTCCTCAAAGAACGAGTTTTTTGGCCGAGTGGTCCAGATCAAATCGGACAATTCCACGCTCTCTCATATCTCGAGAATTATCGAGAAACACTCTCTCTGTCCCTGTTCGCGTTAACGAGAGAGAGCCTGTTATGAGCACAGGCACGGAACGTAACGATCCTCAAGAGGTTCGTTGCACGATTGCAGCACGTCCCATGCGGATCGTCTCGATAGACGGCAGCAATTACTGACGTCTGAGTAAAATCTTCACTTAGAAGTCTGTCGAGAGTTGTGGAGACATTGGGGACGTCCTTTCATAGATCTCTTTGCAATGTTGAAGACGAAGAGGCTTCCTCTAGACTGCTCCCTTACTCTCGATCCGAGAGCGGTAGCAATAGACGCCATCCTATAGTATTGAATGGGGATAGATGTTTAGTCTCTTTTCCCCTATTCAAACTCCTAGGAGATGTAATAAGATAATTTCTGGCATCAGAGGGAGCGAGAATGACGCTGATCGCCCCATGTTGGCCTTCGAGAGGCTGGATTCACAGAGGTCACATCCTTCCTAGAACACTTTCCAAGGACCCTTCCCGAGAGTCGGTCTACTCTAACACCTCACTTCGAGAAGTACCTCAAACCTCTCCGCTCTGAGTCTGACTGCGTTCAGACTGTCGAGAAGTTGACCAGAATGAGAGGATTTTCAAGACTAATGACAAGTGTCATTCCCAAGGCAAAGAAGTGCTGCCTATCTTGCAGTGTACCAATTGGAGTGGGCCGTTTCTGGAGATAGTGCAGGAGAATGGCTTTTTCCATTCACCTCGACCTCTGTGAATTACATAACCGTCTTCCCTTTCCGTTTGAGGAATTGGGATAAGCTGGCAGTCCCAACTATTAAAGAATACGGAAATATGTTATTGACGGCCTTTAGGCTCAGAGATTTGGATCTGTCGGACACAAAGCCCTTCACGATCTTTGAGGTCTGTGGAAATCTCGAAACTGTCTAGATCGAAGCTTCCGGCATGGAACTTAGACGTAGTCTGAAGTTCTGATGTCAAGCATTTCAAACCTCTCCTTTCTGTAAACTTAATGCACGTACCAGAAAGGCTAATTTTCTAACCACTCTAGCTACGACAAAGAGGGTTAGTGAGGTTTAAGCCATCATCAGACGTTTTGGCTTTAGAGGACATAATGCGTGGTGCTCTCTAAGCCTTCCGTTCTTGCCTAAGAATGAAAACCTGTCTACAACCCTTGGCCCAGAAGCTTGGAGATCAAGGGGATGACACAAATTATTGGGCAAGAGCCAGAGAGAGTCCTGTGCCCTGTTGGGGCTCTCAAGTTTTATCTAGATAAAACTAAAGAAGTCGAGGTCCTTCGGACAATCTGAGGTGTTCCGTAAAAAGACCAGACTTGCCCATGTCGAAGAACAAATCCTGGCGTTATTGTTAAGGAGTTCTTTCAAAGAGGCTCATTCGTCATGTTTGGACAAAGATTTTAAACCTTTTAAAGCAAATGCCCACGAGGTGAGGGCGGGCCTCGGAAAGCATTTCACAGAGCATGGCACTCAGTAACATACTGAGTGCCGCGTTTTTAGCGAAGCAACTCTGTGTTCGCTCACACTTCCTGTGGGATGTGAAGACGACATATGAGATCTGCGGCTCGCTAGGGCATATGTGTCCGCAGACACAATCTTGGGGGCAAGAAGTACCACTCATCCTATCCTGTCGAAAATGGTTAGGTAAGAGCTGTTAATTTTAGTTGTTGGTCGCCGCCAATGGCGGACTTCTCAATCTTAAGCTTTAGTTAAAACATCCTTAACTTTGGCAAGGTTGGTCAGGTGGTGATATATATTCTTCTTAGCCCTCATGGTATGGTCAATATGGTCTAGTCACATTGTGGTCATGCTCCCATTGACAGATCATCTAGAACTCACCAGCTATACAGTCACTACCTTGCTGGAGACTCTAGTAAAGCAAAAGCCGACTTGGGTGACAGTAATCACGAAAGTCAGGCTATGCTAACGGTGGAACCAAGATGTCAATCATCTGCATGCAATTTGTTTCCTAAAATCATTCTATTCTGTCCCTTCCCACCTCCAAGGGGGGGGGGGGGGTGGTGGGATTCCGCTATATATATATCTGACAGTAATTTTCGTGAACAAAATATTGTTATGATACAATAAAGTTTGTTCATACTTACCTTGCAGATATATTAATCAATCAAGTACCCACCCACCTCCCCTCAGGGACAGTGGCTTAGAAATCTGAATAGAAAAATGGGAATGGTTTCCTGATACCCGCCTCCCAGCGCGGGAATGGGTACTAACCACCTGGCCGACCGACTGCGTGTGCGGGATTTTGAAATTCTGTTGGACTTCAGAGAGTACAAGCTATAATATATATCTGCCAGTAAGTATGAACAACTTTATTTTATCATAACAATATCATTTTTAAATATATACAGTAGTACCTCGAGATACGAAATTAATCCGTTCCGAGCGCCCTTCGATCATGAGGTTTTCGTATCTTGGACCACATTTTACGTGTAACATGGCTAATCTGTCCAAGCCCTCCAAAAAACTTCCCCAGTAAATTATATTTCCAAGGCCTAAAACACATGTTCTAGGTTACGACGCCGATCCGACGGAAGAAATATGACTCCAAAAAGACAAAATCTGCATATACTTGAGTAATATTCAACTGCGTATGTTTCAATGCCCCATTTTTACTGCATATATTAGGACTTTAGCATATGCCCCTTAGCATAAGCCTAGCCTATGTTAGCGGTTGCTACTGTAGCCTAGTCTATGATTCTGACATCTAAACCTAAGAAGCTAAAAGCTTAGAATATGCCAATAAAATGTATAAATAATCAGTATGTACTCATTTCAAATAATTATTAATTAATCATTAACTATAATACACAAACAAACAAAAAAAAAACCTTTCCAATCGTGTTTACATTCAGCTCTTACCGTCTTACGAGTACGAACGAACGCCAAGCAATCACTTTTTCTAGGACACAGTAAGCCATAAATTTTCATTAGTATCTCTCTTCAACTAATGAAACTACCAAATCCAGTATATAATAACCATTAATTTCTATTCTTTATTCTATCTTTACCTAATGGAGATACCGAGTTACTGACAGCTATAATGAAACTATACGTAACGTAATATTAAAACAGAAAAATAATTCTAAAAATACGTATTTGTTGGCAGTCTGATTTATTTTGATATTTTATGATATTTTAATTAACAATTTTTTATTAAATGTATTGCATGTACTCATTTCAAATAATTATTAAGTAACCATTAACCCCCTTACGCTGAAGCGGTAAAAAAAAATTCTCCCCCATGTGCCGGAGGTGTTTTCAGAGTGAGCACAGAAGCATAAAAGATATTTTTTTCAAAAAATCACAGCGCACTTAGTTTTCAAGATTAAGAGTTCATTTTTTTTTTGGCTCCTTTTTGTCATTGGCTGAAGTTTAGTATGCAACTATCAGAAATGAAAAAATTATCATTATCATATATAAATATGCAGATATGATAGCGCAAAAACGAAATTTCATATATAATTGTATTCAAATCGCCTTTGCTTTGCTCAAAAAAAACGGTTTAAAGGTAACAAGTTTTTTTTTTCGTTGTAATGTACACTAAATTGCAATCATTTTGGTATATAACACATTGTAAAACGATAAAAGCAACACAGAGAAAATATTATCCCAAAATAATGCATGAATTCGTAACGCACGGACGTAAACAAAATATAGCAAAATTCACCATAAATCTAAATTTTTTATACATTCAACTTCCCTGCCAGATATATACTTAGCTATAGACTCCGTCGTCTCCGACAGAATTTCAAATTTCGCGGCACACGCTACGGTAGGTCAGGTGATCTACCGCCCTGCCCTGGGTGGCGGACTAGGAACCATCCCCGTTTTCTAATCAGAATTCTTCTGTCGCCCGGACCATCAACATTGTTGTTGGTTCCTCTCGATTTGGTTTTTCTTTTTTCACGGCAATTGATCTTTCTTGACCGACTTTTGGTGACGTATCTGGATTGTTGGATTGGCATACGCTTTTGTGGACTGTTTTGTGGACTTGATTTTGGAATTTTCTTTAATAATGTCTGACTCTGGTATGGTTGTGAGACGTTGTGTGAATGTAGGCTGTAAGGTGAGGTTGCCGAAAGCTTCGGTAGACCCTCCACGGTATGCAAGAGGTGCAGGGAGTAATGAATGTTCTTTACTAATACTTGTAAGGAATGTGAGAACTTGAGTGAGAACGAATGGAAGAATCTAACGAATTATTTCAAAAAGTTAGAAAGAGAAAAGAGTGAGGAAAAGGCTTTCTCACTATGAAGTTTAAGTAGTTCTAGATCTGAACTAATTCCAAGCTTGGATCTTCCCCAAGGGTAAGTATTTGCTACTTCTCCTTCCATTGCAGCCCCTTCTCCTATTGCAGAACCTGTAGATCCAGCAAAAGAACTTGCGGATCTAAAGCAGCTTCAAGTTGATGGAAAACAAAATGGCTGCCATACAAGGTAAGGCTAGTGATTTTTCAGTGGACAGTGATATGATGTCCCCAGTGTAGTGGAGGGGGGGGCATCTGATCGGCTCAGCAACGCTCCTATGGTCTAGACCTCTTCCAAGCTCACATGCCCAGAGGAGAAGGAATGTTTGAAAGCCGAAAGGAGGTTGTGGAGAATCCCCCCACCGATCAGGTGTCCCCTTCGGCAGCTTCTGTTGACACCCCAGACTGCCAAGGACCGCTATTGTAAAAGCGTCCTACGTGAGTGTTTTCTCGTCGTCGGGATCTTCATCACGAGACGTGATTGAGAGATTCAGAACCGATCTCGCCTCCTCAAGAGGAGTTGGAAGGCTCCGAATATTGACTCGAGCCCTGAAAACTTCCCTGAGAGTTCTCCATCGGGAGTGAGAAGGCAGAAGAGCCATTCTTTCAACCAGAGTGAGAAGGAGGCAGGAGGTGGAGGCTATGGACTCCTCCCCTCCTCCTTCCCCTCCTCCCGAAGAGGATAAAGAGGAGGCTACAAAGAGGTTCATGATGGCGATGCAGGAACAGATTTCGTCGTTTGTAGGAGTCCTGTCAAAGGAGCCTCCTAGAATTAAAGACACTTCCCTTCCTATAGATCCTCCAGACGTATAGAGGTATCTGCCTCCAGGATCGATACTCCTACTCGAGGTGAGGTTTCCGGTACGAACCTGGATGAAACGATCAGACGTCTGGCAACCAGGCCAGGAGTGAGGAGTTTCCCCCCCCCCACCCAGGAGGCAGAGCCAGCCAGAGTGAGGAGTCCAACCAGGAGGCAGGAGCCCGGAGCCCAGGAGTGTAGAGGCAGCCAGGCAAGAGGCAAGAGCCAGGAGGCAAGAGCCAGGAGGCAAGAGGCAGGAGGCAGGAGCCAAGAGGCAGGAGCCAGGAGCCAAGAGGCAGGAGTCAGGAGGCAGGAGGCAGGAGCCCAGGAGTCCCGGAGTCAGGAGGCAAGGAGTCCGGAGTCAGGAGGCAGGAGTCAGGAGTCAGGAGGCATTGGAGTCCAGGAGCCAGGAGGCAGGAGTCAGGAGGCAAGAGTCAAGAGCCGGAGGCAGTCGGGGACTCGTTCCTGGAGGTTATGACTCTTCTCCAAATAGGAGCTCCTCTCCTTCAGAACATAGGAGGTCTTGGAAGACACTTTCCCTCCAACGTGAACTTTCTCCTTCGTCTGATCGAGGGTTAGACGAGTTGTCTGACGACGAACCTCCTGCTAATGAGGGACTTTCTAGTTATAAAGTCTTGGCCTCATTACTACTTCAAGAGTTTGGAGATTCTCTTAGTCTGCGGCTCTCCTTCTCCTCGTTCGCTCTTTTCGAGCTCAGCTACGGCTAAATCGTCGGCCTTTTTAAAATGAAGCCTGCGATATCAATGAAGAAGGCACTCCATTCTTTAGATTCTTGGATGGACAAGAAGAAGGAGTTAGGAAAGACGGTATTCTGCATGCCTCCTTCCAGATTGCACGGGAAGAGAGGTATTTGGTATGGGACAGGAGAGACTATGGGTCTTTCTCTACCTGCCTCTGCAGATGCCGACTTTCCAATTTATGAGGCCTCTAGAACGTCACTCCTTAGGATCGGTCAGAGCGACGTGGAGCATTTCAGAGTTGAAACCACGTTTCTAAAGGGACTTTTTGTCACTTTAGAGGTGTTCAATTTTCTGGATTGGTCACTCGGAGTTCTGGCCAACAAATCTAAGGATCCGGAGTTTCTGAAAACCCAGAAATTCTCCATAGCATCCTGTCCTGCATGGACAGCAGTACAGGACGGTTCGGGTGAAGTGGCTTCCCTTTTTGGTGCTGGTCTCCTGAAAAAGAGATCAGTGTATGGATCCCTATTATCGAAAGGGGTTTCTCCGAGCCAGAGGACTGCCTTACTGTTCGCTCCCTCTATCAGATCATCTGTTTCCTTCTCAGTTAGTGAAGATATATCTCGCTCGCTAACTGAGAAGGCGACGCAAGACCTTCTAACGCAAACGTCCAAGAAAGGACGCCCTGTAGTGTCGACGGTTAAGAAGGAATCTCGTCCTCCTCAGCAGCCCCTTTCGTGGAGGTGCAGCGGCTCGTCCCCTGCCAGAAAGAAGAGCTCGGAAAAGAGAGGAAGGTCTTCATTTAGGCCCTTCAAAGAAATCAAAGTGACTTGTTGCCCCTCCAAGCACCAGTGGGCGCCAGACTCCTGAACTTTGCAGGAGTATGGGCAAAAAGGGGAGCCGACCCTTGGTCATGTCGGTCCTGAAGAAGGGATATGTAATCCCCTTCGACGACACCCGCCCCCCCTAACATCTACGCCTCGGGAACTGTCAGCGATGGTACAGAGACCCGTTAATGCAGAGACTCTCTTTCAAATGGTGGAGCAAATGTGGGAAAAAGAGGCCATCGAACTTGTGCAGGATCCACACTCCCCGGGATTTTACAATCGCCTTTTTCTAGTACCAAAGGCATCGGGGGGGTGGAGGCCAGTTCTGGACGTAAGCGCTCTGAATCGCTTCGTACAGAAAAGAAGTTTCGCATGGAAACGTCCGCCTCTGTAATGTCGGCGCTTCGTCCAGAGATTGGATGTCTCTCTGGACCTGCAAGACGCTATTTCCACGTTCCCATTCACCATTTGTCAAAGAAATATCTTCGCTTTGTGATAGGAGCAAGATCTTTCAGTTCAGGGCTCTGTGCTTCGGTCTGTCTACAGCCCCACAAGTATTCACCAACCTGATGGCGAATGTAGCAAGATGGCTTCACCTAGAGGGGATAAACATCTCCCTCTACTTGGACGACTGGCTGATCAGGGCCAAGTCGAAGAGTCAGTGCTTGGAGGACTTAGAAGTAACAAGGAACATGATAGATTCGCTAGGGTTGCTCGTCAACCTCGAGAAGTCAACTGATCCCCAGCCAGAACTTGGTCTATCTGGGGATTCAGATGGATTCTCGGGGTTTTCGGTATATCCTTCGCGAGAAAGAATCGCTCGAGGTGTGTCGAGAATCTCGAGCTTCTTAGAGAGAAGAACAGCTCAGCGAGGGATTTCCTGAGCCTTTTATGGGACCCCTGTCCTCATTGAAAAGTTCTTCTCGCTAGGGAGACTTCACCTTCGCCCTCTTCAGTTTTTCCTCAAAGAGGTGTGAGTTGGAAGACGGGTCAACTCTCGGACATCTTCCAACTTCCACAAGAAGTAAAAGATCATCTGAAGTGGTGGATCCCTCCGCTTCAAAGAACGAGGCGTATCGCTTGCTCTGCAGAACCCAGACCAAGTGTTATTTACCGACGCTTCGGAGTCGGGATGGGGAGCGACGCTAGGAGCAAGGGAGGTGTCAGGCACCTGGACAAAGGAACAGGTGTCCTGGCACATCAATTGCAAGGAACTTGTGGCCATACACCTAGCCTTAAAGTTCTTCGAAGAGATAGTCAGAGACTGGGGTGATACAGATAAACTCGGACAACACCACGGCTCTGGCTTACATACGCAAGCAAGGAGGCACGCACGCACTCTTTCTCCCTTTATCAGTTGACAAGACACCTGTTAACCTGGACGGAAGAAAGAGGCATAACTCTCCTCACAAGGTTTGTTCAAGGGATCAAGAATGTGAGAGCGGACAGGCTGAGCAGGAGAAATCAGGTCCTTCCCACAGAATGGACTCTACACGAAGAAGTGTGTCAAAGTCTTGGTCCCTGTGGGGGAGACCTCACATAGACCTGTTTGCGACGTTCCTCTCCAAAAGAATAGAGATCTTTTGCTCTCTAGTGAAGATCCGAGAGCCTTCGCAATAGACGCGTTTCTCATGGATTGGTCGGGTGTGGACGCATACGCCTTTCCCCCGTTCAAAATCCTGGGGGAAGTGCTCAGGAAGTTCGTAGCTTCGAAGAGCACGAAGTTGACACTCATAGCCCCATTTGGCCGGCCCAGGAATGGTTCACGGAGGTACTGGAGTGGATAGTGACTTCCCCAGATCGCTTGCCAAACAGACACGATCTACTCAGACAACCACACTTCGAGAGGTTTCATCACAACCTCCCAGTCTCGCTCTGACTGCCTTTCGACTATCGAAAGACTTGTCAGAGCGAGAGGCTTTCTCGCAAGGGCTGCGGGCTCTATCGCTAGAGCCCGCAGAGCTTCGACGAGAAGAGTATACCAGTCAAAGTGGGAAGTCTTTAGGAGGTGGTGTAAGGGTCAGAAGCTGTCCTCCTCCAGTACCTCTATAGTGAATATTGCCGATTTCTCCTCTTTCTGAGAGAGGAATCACACCTATCTGTCTCGACAATAAAAGGATACAGAAGCATGCTGTCTTCAGTATTCAGGAATCGAGGCCTGGACATTGCTAACGACAAAGATCTACACGATCTAATTAGATCTTTTGAGACTTCGAAAGCAGCTACTCCTAGAACACCTAGTTGGAATCTAGACGTGGGTCCTGAAATTCCTTTCATCGGATAAAATTCGAGCCTTTACATCTGGCGTCCTTCCGCGACGTCACTAGGAAATGCTTGTTCCTAGTGGCTCTCGCTACAGCCAAGAGGACGAGCGAATTACACGCTCTGGATTCCACGGTGGGGTTCAAAGGAGATGCTGCCATCTGTTCTTTCCAGGACAATGTTTTCTGGCAAAGAACGAAACCCATCAAAAACCTTGGCCCAGAAGTTTTGAGGTAAAAGGCCTATCTAACCTTGTAGGCAGAGAGATAGAGAGATCTCTCTGTCCAGTGAGAGCTCTTAAATACTATTTAGAGAGGAAGAGACAGAGGGAGCTTGTCAACAAGGTCTTTGGTGTGCGGTGAAGAACCCCCCCCCAAAAGACTCATGTCCAAGAACGCCTTGGCTTTCTTTGTGAGAAGCGTTATTACGGACGCTCACAAGAACTGCTCGGAGGAATCCTTCGGTCTTCTAAAGGTCAAGACTCATGAAGTGAGGGCAGTAGCAACGTCTTTGGCGTTCCAAAAGAATATGTCTCTAAAGAATATCATTGAGACTACATATTGGAGGTGCAATTCAGTGTTTGCATCTCATTATCTGAAGGATGTGAGAGTGACCTATGAGAAGTGCTTCTCGCTAGGTCCTTTTGTATCAGCAGATACAGTACTGGGTCTTGGAGCAAAGACTGATCCTTAATTTTGTGTTTTTTATCGTACATAAACCCTCTTGTCAGATATGTGCTTGGTTTTTCTAGTAGCAAGCTCACTACTGTCGCACGGGAGCAGAGTGTCATTGCTGGTAGGGGATCAAGGGTATGTATGACTAGTAGGGGAGTACAAAATTTTTTTTGTATATTTTGTAATGAAAGTGTAATTATGTTTCGAGTTTTTTTGGTTGTTTGTAAGGAGTTCGGGGATAACTCCTTACAATCTTAGAACTAACATGGATGTTAGGATCAGGTGATCGGATCGGTTTTGTGCTCCTTGAACAAGGTGTATTGTCATGTAGTAGGAATAGCACCCAAGGACAAAGGCCTTTAGGCTCTGCCGAGTAAGTGGATAAGACCCCATTGGCAGACCCACAAGAACTCTTAGCCATAGATCATTATCTCGCTGAGGCTCTTGAGGCTAAGCAGACTCCAAGGCAGTAGCCGCGAAGTCTTCAGCCTAATAAGGTAGGAACCAAGGTTTATAAATACCTACAACATATGTTGTTTACCTGTCTATTTCAGTAGTTAGCTGTCTCTTACCCACCACCAATGGGTGCTAATCAGCTAAGTATATATCTGGCAGGGAAGTTGAATGTATAAAAATGATATTGTCATGTTCACAATAAAGTTTTATACATACTTACCTGACAGATATATACGATTAATGGCCCACCCAGCCTCCCCGCAGGAGACAGGTGGAGAGAAGAATTCTGATTAGAAAACGGGGATGGTTCCTAGTCCTGCCACCCAGGGCAGGGCGGTAGATCACCTGACCTACCTGTAGCGTGTGCCGCGAAATTTGAAATTCTGTCGGAGACGACGGAGTCTATAGCTAAGTATATATCTGTCAGGTAAGTATGTATAAAACTTTATTGTAACATGACAATATCATATTGTCCTAGAGACTTCCAATTTCTTTCAAAATTAAGACAAATGATTTAATATTACTATACTGTAAGAGTATTAGCTTACAATTGCAGTTTTTGACCATATCTGACGAGTTAAGTTGACCGAATGTCAAATTTTTTTATATATATTTTTTTTTATATGCAATTATTTCGGAAATAAGAAAAGCTACAATCTCAAATATTTTTTGTTTTATTCTACATGAAATTGCGCACATTTTCATATATAAAACTGTGAAATGCCTATATGAAACTGAGCAAATATTCCGAGAATGGGACGTACGCATTTCGGAGATTTGTGGCGGAGAATCCGTGCGCGGAAGGAAGGAAGATTTTTTTTTTTAAATTCACCATAAATCTAAATATTTTGCTAGAGACTTCGAATTTGTTTCAAGATGAAGATAAATGACTGAATATTACTAGACTGTAAGATTTTTAGCTTACAATTGCGTTTTTTGACCATGTTCGGTAGAGTCAAGTTTGACCAATGTGGTTTTTTTTTTTTTTTTTCTGATTTATCGTGATTTATGCAAATATTTCAAAAATGAGAAAAGCCTACAACCTTCATTATTTTTTGTTGTATTCTACATTAAATTGGCGCACATTTTCATACATAAAACTTTATGTAACGGCTATTTAAAATGGTGCAAAAGGAACTTACCACAATCGCACGTACCGATGTTCGGAAGAGTTACTGCGCGGACGTAAAGAAAAAAAATATTATTTTTTCATAAATTCACCATAAATCGAAATATTGTGCTAGAGACTTCCAATTTGTTGCAAAATGAAGGTAAATGCTTGAATATTACTAGAATAAGCGTTTTAGCTTACAATTGTGTTTTTCGACCATTTCGGAAGAGTCAAAGTTGGCCGAAGGTTGAAATTTGGCAATTATCGTTATTTATATGAAAATATCTCAAAACTGATAAAAGCTACAAGCATGGGTTTTGTTTTTAGTTGTATTATTGTGCATGAAATTGCGCACATTTCCATATATAAAACTTTATATAACGGCTAATTTTAAAATGGTGCAAACATTACCACAATCACATGTATGATTTTTTTCGGAAGAGTTACCGCGCGGATGTAAGGAAAAAGTTTTTCATAAATTTTACCATGAATCGAAATATTGTGCTAGAGACTTCCAATTGGTTGCAAAATTAAGGTAAATGATTGAATATTACTAAAATATAAGAGTTTTAGCTTACAATTGCGTTTTTTTTCGAATTTCGGTAAGTCAAAGTTGACCGAAGGTTGAAATTTTGGCAATTATCTTTATTTATATGAAATATCTCAAAACTGACAAAAGCTACAATCATGAGTATTTTATTGTTGTATTTTACATAAAAATGCGCAAATTTTCATATATAATACTTCATGTAACGGCTAATTTAAAATGGTACAAAAATTATGTCAAAGTGACGAAATAATTTCCGAGGTGTGTCACAGATACTTTTTAGTGCAAGAAAGAAATTCGCACTTGCGCGCCTGCGTAACAATTGTAAACAAAAAGACCAACACCTTGATCCGTGAACTTCCAGCATCCCCCAAGGCGCGTGATTCAAAAGTTTTAGGCTGGTAGGCCTATAAGTATTTTTCCGTTTTTTTCCGCGAATTTAAAAAAAACTTTTGTAAGTCGACGTAAAATACGTCCAGTTGGCACACGGGAGACAAAACATGTCGACGTAAAATACGTCCAGTCCAGCGTAAGAGGGTTAACTATAATAAACAAACAAAAAAAAAACTTCCAAACTTCTGTTTACATCCAGCACTTACGAGTATCGAACGATCGCCAAGCAATCACTTTACACAGTAAGCCATAAATTTTCATCATCTCTCTTCAACTACTGAAACTACCAAACAGTATAATAACCATTCATTTCTATTCTTTATTCTATCTTTACCTAATGTTTTTTTATGAAATGTGTTGCATGAATAATTTTTTCATTTTACAGCATCCTTTTACCAATAGAATACTTAAACCACAAGGGGTAGATGCTGACCAATAGGAGAGCAGGATCTTATGGGGTGACTAGCATCAGGAACCAATGGAGAGCGGGAGGATGGTGGCGAGTTTACTCAGCTGGGGGCGCGGGAGTTTTAAAATTGTTCTCGGTGGTCCGGGCGAATCTCGGGACTTTACAGCAACAACCTTTCGTATCTTGAAAACTTTTCGTATGTAGAGCTATAAAATTTTTTGTATTTGCTTTCGTATCTCGAGTTTTTCGTAAGTTGAGCCTTTCGTATGTCGAGGTACCACTGTATTTTATTGATTAGTGAACATTGAAATTTAAGACCTATAAGCTATTTTTCCTTCTCCTGCCCTATTGTAAGATTAAGTACTGCATAAAGCAGAATGCCATGGTGTGGTAGCAAGCAGGGGATACCATTTCTGATTTGTTCAACTGTTTGAAGTACGGTAGTTCAGACAGTGTAAAATTTATTTTTACATGACAGCAATTTTGAGAAATGTTTGTTATTTTTTTTTATTGATACAGAAATTTTTATTTTTCTTACAGATGAATTACGATCAGTTTACTCCATATATCAGAGGGCTGTTCTTCATCATGACTCTCATGATGCATTAAGCGATGTGATGCTAACATGTACAATTATATTTTTCCATACAATGCCACAAAAGATTGCAGGTGGTGCTATTGCCATGGCCACATGGTTTGTTACATATAGGTAAGTTTCTGCTCTTTAGAACTATTTCATAAGAATCATATCTTATGAGGGATTTTTTGCATGATTCTTCGCTTTGTACATTAATCTGTTGATTTCTAAGTACTCAGTACTTTATAAAGTAAAAATAATAGCGTGGACGTTCTTTCTGACGGAGCAACGGATCACAAAGCTATGAATAGGATAGTGAATAAGGACCAGAGGTGAGACCTATGCTGTTAGATGTTGTTATATTAGCCATAATAAGTTTAATAAACCTCATTTGTCTAGGACAAAATTTTTATCCCCAGCCATGTCTATTTATTAGGATATTGAACAGTGTCTTACGTGAACGATTATGAGATTGCATTTTATGACTGCTATATACTTGTTTGCTCGCATGTAAGTTAACTTGTAGAGCATTTAAGGCTAAACCAGAATTAATGTAATGTGAAAATTATTTGTTACAAGGCAGAGGAACAGTGACCTCTACTCTACTGTAGTCTACAGATTGTATTTTAACTACAATCTATTACCAACTTGTAGGAAATTCCAGCTTTTTTATACTGCTAGTTAGCTTTTATTTTGGCAGGTTTTTTAGTTTTCTCAGAACTTGAGAACCTGATAAAGTAAGTAGACCTAATACCCATGTTTAAATTGAGTAATCTGTGCTATTGAAGAATCACAATCATATTCTTTTTTATTTCTTACTTGTGGTACAACCTAAATAGGTCTGAGAAAGTTTAAGGGCTGTTTCAACATTCCTTTGATAATGGTAACCGATGTCCATTACCTGTATATATTATTCATAGGCTATAGTACAATGAAAAATGTGGAATTTGTCTAGGTTATGCCTAGCAATTTTGTTGTATTATTCAAACAGTTTACTGAATCCATTGAATAACAAAACAGCCCCACAAAAATTTTCATAAGCCTATATAGACTGCACCATAATTAAGCAGTAGCATGTACGTAAAGACTAATGGTGTGTTTGTCAGATTGCACTTGGACAGATGACTTCACTTTAGAGTGATTATTACTGCCATGTATTAAGGGAAATTGACTTGCCACGTGGCAAATGGATGTAGTATCTTCTTATTTTTGAGGTATCACCTAGACTGAGTGTATTAAACTAAAATAAATTTAAGTGACAACTTACATCTAGGGATGTATGGTAATACTATTAAGGAATTAGCTCCTAGCTAATGATGTGTTTAAGATATATGTACGTACTATGATCTGATTACTTTTTATATGAGTTAGTATATTTAGAAAAATCCAGATAAATGTAAATGACAAGCCACATGAACTTTGATATGAAAATAAAAAAAATTTTCTTCATTTTGATGTGGTTTCATAATGAAAATTGTAAACTTCTCTTTACTCTGCATTGTTGTTTTAACATGTTCTTCATGGTCCAAGATGGGTTGGTAACACATGATGAAAGCTTCCCAAGATGCTAAGAACATTTTGCACTGGTAATTTTAGTAAGAAAATTGCCTACATAAGATTAAAGTAATTTAGAGTACTTCATTAGATCCCTAAATGTTCACCTAGAAGTCATTGTTTAGTGAGATCTCTTAATACAAATTCTTGTCTTTCACTCATCCTTACAGCATGCTATGCATCTTAGTTGTGTTTATGAAACCAACTGAATCTAGCAAACCTCACTGCTATTTCCACCTTACTATCTTTTCTTATATTTGGATTTCACTGTTCTGCCTTCACAAAGTGTTGATTGACAATACATGCAGGTACAGTATATTGTGCAATTTGCAATGACAGTAGGGTTGGTTGCAGATTTACGATATTTTTTTATGACAGTAGGGATGATTGCAGACTTATAATACTTTGTGATAAAACAGTAGGGATGGTTGCATACGTGCTATACTTTGTGATGACAGTAGGGAAGGTTGTAAACTTTATGAACAAAAAGTTGTGAATTATGTAATTCTTAGGTGGTCATCCTCTTTCCAACCCAATTTCTATTGGCATTACTAACAAAAACTGATAAGTTTTCACTGGCGAATGATACCCAACAACAACAACAACAACAACCAAAGCTTTTTAGATATAAGATAACTTATGTCCCCAGTTAAATATTGACAGTTGTACTTTCCCTGACAGTTGACTGTTTTCTGCAATTAGAAATTTCTTGTCCTTCACTGCTTGTGCTCCCCTGATTAATGAGCATATTGGCTTGTTAACCCTTTAAAAGTGATAATAGTGTTCTTATACAGGTAAAACTTGAAAAGAGGAAGAAGATTGAACAATTACAGTAATAATCTATTAAAGCAACTAACTGACAGGTTACACAATACCTAAATAAGTAGAAAAGCAATCATAAACATAAACATACTGTGTACATATGCAGACTAGAACATAGGAAAAAATAATAGGTAGGTTAAATGCTTTAATAGTAGTAAATAATAGTAAAAAAAATTTATTAAAGTCCTAAATTCTCCTGATAATAATACATATATATTGAGTCCTCCAATTCTTGGAAGATGTTTTTAGTGCTCATAGGGTAGGATTTTCAGGTGCATCTAGACAGCAGTACAATTAGCCTAATAGTCTCCAGTGGAACCAAACTGATTCTGTGAGCTTGATAGTTACTTTTGCAGGGAACAAACTGTATGGCTTTTCCCTATACATATACTTTTGCTTAGATAGCACTTGAAGAATGAACTTATATGCCAAACTGTTTTCCTTTGCTTTCCCTAACAGTTATCAGCTGTAAACCAGTCTATAAGAATGTCATTTCAGAGTGGTTGAAAGAATTATCCATGAAAAATTCCATTTATGATCATATGTAAAATTCCCTTTTTCATATTACTTTACAAGATGATGTCACAAATCTAATGCTAATGCCTTCTCAGTAGTGGGCTAAGGTTACAGTTATAAAGTTTAACCAGACCACTCAGTTTCATGTATAAAACTCACAGGGATGCCCAGTTGTTGGTGAAAATTGGAGTAGAGTAAAATTTTTTTAATTTTTTTTTAAAATTTGGATTGATTGGAAGGAAGACACTGTAACGTCTACATTTTAAAACTAATTGAAATTATATATATATCAGTATGTTGATTTGAACCTAAGGAAAGAGATGTGAGAGTAATACTAGGAACTTCTCTTATGTTTGTTAGTGTTATCCTAAAATCAGAGTAATTAGTGGAAATGCTTTCATATTGAATTATTATACTGGACTAATTGTACTTTTAATTATTATATTGTTCCCATTTCTTCTTAAATTTTTGTCTTCCATTTCATAGAGTGTGGTTTAAATCTGATGCACAACCTGGTTTCCCTGGCTGTGGTTATTCCAATACCAGAATTTGAAGAGAACACTAATTACTATATTATTTTTGTCTTCCATTTCATAGAGTGTGGTTTAAATCTGATGCATCACCTGGTTTGCCTGGCTGTGGGTTATTCCAATACCAGAATTTGAAAGAGAAAACAAAGGAGGTTCCAATTAAAAGAAGGGGTTCTCTATGTAAAGTAAGTATCTCAAAATATGTTTTAATTTGTAAAATTGGAGGATCTATGTTTTCTAGCATATGTTTGTTGTTTCACCACAAACTCATCACTTACATTGTAGCTCCATTCTGTGGCTAGCAAAAATTCCAGACAGCCAACTTGTTTAACAAATGGGAGAAAAATGTCAACCATTAAGTAAGCTTATATGGATCCTCAGACTGCCAGATAATAACTATATGGATCCTCAGACTCTCAGATAATAACTGCTAATTGTTTGCAGAATATGAAGGTTAGGATCATCAATCTGGCATGCTAGAGTACCCCCTCTGGTGTCTACTCCTGGTATAGGAAGATACATGGAGTTATTCATTGGGAAGCTCTCCTGTTTTTCTCTCCAAGAAGAGTATATCTTAATTGCCACCTTTATCTTTTTCAGGATGAGTTAGAGAAAGCAGGTACAGGACCATACAAGGAGAAGCTACCAACCTTTTAGTGTCGGCGACGTCCTTTTTTGTGTGGGTGATGTCCTTTGATACTTGGGCCTCCTCTGACAAGTGTGCGACAAACACTGTTGTTGTAATGGGCAAGTGTCAAAGGACATTGCTAAAGCAAAGGGGTTGGTGGCTTCTCTTGGCCAATTCTCAGTGTACTCTCTCATTATTTGGGTTTTAACCTGCTTTTTAAAACTTCCAGAAAAGAGAAAGGTGGCAGTGAAGGCATACTCTTGTGAGAGGTTCCAACATCAAGATTTTAATGAAGCGGAATAAAAGACTGCCAGCAACTGACTTGGTCTCCCTAGTTGTGGGAGCGACAACAGAGGACTCTGCATGTGCCAGATAGATCATAGTAGCTTTCCAGTTCAGCAGTAAACTGGCAGTTGGCTACTGTTCCGGAAAAGTAGATGCTCCATTGCCAAGTCTTCCGCCAAGAAAAAAAGATGGTTCCTCCTTACTTTTTTTCCTCTTCCACTAGAGGAACTTTTCTCTAGAAAATCTGGAGATTAACGGCACAGATAGGCACCAAACCTTTAACAAATGTCGTAATTTTTTTAGGGCATCATCTTGACATACACGTAGAGGCATTGAGGTTAGTAATATACAGCAACTAATGTATATGCTAATTTATTAATCAAAACTGGACATGCCATTAACAATCTCAGAGCGGAAAAGTAAGATTTAAACCGAGAACAAGAAGGGCTACAACTGGGAGAAAGTGTTTTCTTGCCTATTTCCTTGTATAGGCCAAGAAAGACATAATACATATGGCTTGAAAGCTGAAATGCTTTTACATTTGTACAGTTGCATTTTATGCACAGGCAACTATGTCTGATGAGAGTACATAATCATTTCTACAGCTTATCCTTGGTCTGTGTTTCTGGCAACGTGTGGTAGGTTGGCCTCGTGGTCAGTCTTCGTTTGACGTTTCTGGTGGCGTCTGCCTGGAGGACCCCATGGGGCCCCTACAGTATTCCCCCCCACCAAGAGGAGCAGGCGAATCTTGATTTCTGCCAGGTGGGTTGGGTGAAGCCTGTTGATTGATACCCAGATCATTCTTCCGTCCACTGACATTTGGTAAGCTTGTCTTTTCACTGCAAGATTTTGTGGGGGCCCAAGTAGGCATTTGCATAAATGCTTTACAGATGTTGGAAGGGGTGGTTGGATCTGAAGGGTCTTGAAAAATGTCTGCTGGAATTGCCAAGAACTGTCTGTAAGAGTGCTTCTACTGGCAATGCATTGAATGTTGCATGTAGGGAGGTTCTTAGACCCAGTATGATCTTTGGCAATTATTTTTTCCACCTCCCATCTTGGCATTTGGCTGTCAGTGCTGCTTTCAAAGATTGCTGGAACCACTCTGTCATGCCATTTGCTTTTGGGTTGTATGTTGTCATGCATTGTATTTTTGTCCCGAGACTGGTGGCAAGGACATGCCCTAAGGTAGATGTGAAGTTAGCTCCTCTTATCGCTAGTAATGTACTCAGGAACTCATACCTGATAACCCATCTTATTAAGGCTCTTGCACAATTTTCTGCCATCTGTAGTTTGATGCTTGTTACCTTGGGCCATCTGATGTTCTGATTGATTATTGAGAAGAGGTATCTGCACCCTTGAGAGAGGGGTGGCGTTAGGGATCTACAATGTCAAAGTGGATTTGGGCCAGTCTGTGTGTCATCTGGAATTCTCCTATCCCTGTTACTTTTGACGTTTGGCATGGGAGGCATTCTCTTTCCCACTTTCTAATGTCCCCCTGCATTCCCCACTAGATACCTCTCCAACAGGATTCAGGTAGTGGATCAGCCTGACGGGCATGGGCGAGGTTAAAAGCTGTCTTTCTCAATCCTAACAGTAAGTATTGGTGATGGTGTCCGGTACTTGTCTCGTACGCGATGGTCGTCTCTCTGTTGTTGATGGTAGGTCACTCCACGTCAGGGCGGGGTTCTCCCACCGAAGTCGCTGTAGGTCCACATCATCCTTTTTTTGTACTGAGGCTATTTCAGGATATGATATCCGGAAAGGGCGCTGCTACACTGTTGGAGGAGCCCTTTTAAGTTTCTGATGGTGCAGGAGTGTTGGCTATAGATGATAGGTGCTGCTGCTGTCTCGCTGACCACCCATCTCCGCTCTTGGTGAAGGTATGGACCAGGAGTTAGTGGTCTGTCTGCACCACAAATTGTTGGCCTTGTGTTGTGGGAAAGTGCTGGATGGCTTGTTTTCCTTTCTAGTATGTAATCATACATATAGTAGGACTCATTATTTCAGCAAGGTTGAGAATGAACTGGTGGTATAGTTGATCGTGACCATAAATTCCTGAACTGCTTTGATTGTTGTCATCTTTAGGAAGTTGGTGATTGCTTGGACCTTTGCTGGGAGTGGTTTGACACTGTTGGGGCTGATTTGGTTCAGGAATTTTGCTGTTGGCTATGCCCATTCACATTCATCCTCCCAGGCTATGAGTCAGTTTTCTTTGAGTATTTGCAGGACACTTATGATGTCTTTCTTGTGTTATTGGAGGTTAGGCTTGAATATCGTGAATATTTTAGCACCCTCCATCTGGTTTGTAATGTTGGCGATGTTCGACTGTGGTTACCTGTCGAGTACTGTTTTAATGTTAACTCATCAGTAGTCACCATATGGTCACCATCTGCCATCAGCTTTTGGTATCATTTGGAGGGGAGAAGCCTGGAAAGCTTGTTTGGCATAGGCAAGCTCGTCTGGGGCCAAACGTCTGAAGTGAGTGTGGATCTGGGGAACCCTCTGTGACTGTGTGATGTTGGACGTGGTGCTTTGCAGGTTTGGTCAGGTTGTCCTTGAATACCTGCAGAAACTCCTGTAGTAGGCAAATTTTCTCTGGTGCTGGTGATTGGGGCGGGTCGTGAGATCAATTGCTGTCTTGTTATGTCCACCAGCAGGTTGGGGTCTTTTAGAAGTCTGCTCTTAAAAGTGCGATTATTACAGGTCTGATGATGAATGTCCAGTTGTACATGTTTCTGCCGAATGACAAAGTCATGGTCAGTTTTGCAGATGTTTTTTAGTGGGGTCCCACTAGCAGTGGACACCTGGAGAGTGGGGTGTGGGATTGAGGTGTTCGTATGGGTTGGCTGGCACGGACGCTTTGCATGTGCCGGTGTCAACGAGGAACTCTGTTTGATCTCTCGTCAGAGTGATGAAGAAACGTGTTGAGGCTTTCTGCCCTTACCTGGAAAAGAGACAGCGATACCCAGAATTGTTATCTCCTAAGCGGCAACTTGTCTGCCCAGTGCTGACTGTTAATTGTTTTGTTAGTTGGTTGGGCCGTTGCTACTGCCTCCTTGCATGTTTTTTGACATGCAGCAGCCACTTTCACATTTTTAGGCTTCACTCCCAAACCTCTAGTGGTAGAAGCATATGACCTTGGGACATCTCTTTTAGGCTTGTACTAAGGCCTGTTTTCCCTCCTGAAGCTTTGGAAGTGGTGTATGGGGTGGTGGGGCCCCCCTGTCATGCTGTCATTGCTCTGTGGCTGTGGGGCAGCTGCTGCTACAGGTGGTTGTGTGGGCTCTGTCGATTTGTGGGCTAGGTGGAAAGTGTCGACCATTTTCAGGAACTTGTCAAGGGGCATGGTCGATGTGTTGGGGATAGCCACCCACTTCATGTGCCTCAGAAATCAGAAACGGGTGGCTGTAAGAACTTGGCAAGTCATCCATCACCTCCCTTAGTGCTTCCTTTGCCAATATCGAGCATACCTTGTCCAAGGCCTAAAACTTCAATTTTGACAGTAGGCATCAAGCTTAGCATGCAAGGATGTTGTCCACAAAAACGGATAACATCAGTTTTAAAAGATTTGGCTGCTATTCACTGCCACAAACATTGAGCATACCTTGTCCCAGGACTAAACTTCAGTCTTGATTGTAGGTATCATAGCATCGCATGTGAGGATGTTGTCCACAAGAAAGGATGACATCTGTTATCAAAGATTTGACTCCTATTTGCTGCCACAATCTCTAGAATTTCTTGAGACAAGCCACCCCTCTAGTGGGAGAGGAATATGTGTGGAGGTACCATCTCCAATCTTTTTCTTCTCTTGGCAGAAGACTTGACAATAGAATTTCCATGTTTACCAGAACATGAAGCAACTGTCAGTTTCCTGCTGAACTGGAAAATGACACATCTGTAGCAACACAGGCACAAATTAATGTTACATGGCTCTGCAGATACTTATATAACTAATGTCAGCTAGCAGCTACCTTAATTACCTTCTCTGGTTATGTTATTGTTGTCACTTGGGGCAGCAAGTTGACAAGTAGTCAGCCCTGGAACTGACAACAAGGCTGTGTGTTAGTGGACAGACTTTTCATCACAATTTTTTTGAGTAATCCATGGTTACACTAAAGCAGACCATTAATATAAATTGAGGAAAATGGTATGCTAAAGGTTCTGGTAAGGGCTTGTAGAGATCCATGACCACTGCCAACCTGTGACTATTTGAAGAGATCACCTTCTTTATTTCAGCTGTATATCTGTTGTCATGGTTCCTATGAACAAAAGAGCTGCAGTAACTTCACTAAATCTTGGTGAGGATGAAACCTCTCTTAGAAAGGGCTATATGTTCTCAGAAAACCTCTTAGGATAGTTTTAGGCTCTCTCTGTCAGTATACTGCTAGTTAAAGGTCTCCTATTTTTTCCACATGACCTGTCTGGCTTGTGGGTCTGATCCTGTTGTGGGTTCATGGTACAGTCACTGTCCCATCTGAT
>NC_087218.1:41895289-41933707 GCF_015104395.2 Macrobrachium nipponense
AGCCAGCGATAGCCGATGAAGAGCAAGAGCCGGGATGCTGGGCCAGAAACACAGAATAGCCTAAATACCAACTAAGAGAATTGTAAACGGGCTAACCTAGCTAAAAAGGCGATGTAAAAAACGATGAACGTGATATAGTAAGCCCATAAGTACAAGAAGTCCAGTATGGAACACGGAATTCTTAACATGAGGCAGCATGGCGCCGCCACGAGTCGACCGGGAAACCGTATATGACCTATTAGAAGGAAAATACTGGTCCCTGGACGACTAAAATACGGTAAAATACTACTTATGAGGCACTTAACTTAGCCGATGCGATGGCAGCACGTTCCATGGTAGATAAGGAGGTAAATCCAAAGATAAACAGCACAAGTGAAAAAATGCGTACAACGCGTACTGCTAATAATTAAGGATGACCGCTAGGGGCGCTGCTGTCCGTGGCGTCCCTAGTAGTAGTAGTAGCGGCCGCATCACCCGTTAGTATCAGCTCTCTCTAGTGGGGAATTTGATTGGAAGGTCTAAATGGTGAATGTCTCGTGGTAGTGATCCCACTCGCCCCTATTCTCATACCGACACTTCTTTTATAGAGTGAGCGAGTCAGTTTTACTGACATTTTCTTAATTTTTTTTTTTGTTTTTCTCTGGTAATTTTAGATTAATTTTGCCTAGAAAGAATGATATTAAGGATCCTTTCATAGGCCGACACGAGCTGAGCCCAGAAAGGCTATATATATACCTTACACCCCTCTTTTACACAAACTCTAAACATACTTCCAGTATCAGACATCTTTAAAGAACAATCCAAAGCGAATGCCAAGCTAACGTTTCCGAGTACAATACCAAAAATCCATGAAAAGTCAGCAACGAGAATGAAAATCCTAGCAGGGAACCACCAACAATGTTGCCGGTTCGGCTGGCAGAGAAAATCTGGCCCAATTGGGAACGGTTCCTAGCGCTAGCGCCACGGTAACGGGGTGGTGGTTGCCTGAACTACTGATAGGTTACTAGCGTTTGCCGCGAGTTTTGAAAATTTCTGCCAGGTGGAACAGAGAATATAGCTATATATATACCTGCCAGGTAAGTGTCATACATTAAAAGATAATATACATAAAAATTTAAGTATATTTTTCAAATACAAAGAAAATTATATTAAGGTGCAATGCATTGCATCATTGCTTGAACCTCAGAAGTTCAAATTGCATGACATCCTCAGGAAGTGTTCCACAGTCCAACAGAATGAGGAATAAAGGACCTCTGGAAGTGAGAAGTTGGATAGCAAAGCATATTTACTCCATATTATTGGTGCTGCTATTCAGAAAGTCTGGTTTTTCAGCAGGAAATGACGATCAGGGATCGATTGAAAATTTGAAAGATCTCTTAAAATACAGCTTACAAAAATTTGATTTAAATTCTGGCTGACATCTACATGAAAGAACAGTATTCTAGATAATTCTAGTTTAATTGTGGAGTAGTGTCAGCACAATCTTACCCAAGTTGATTTTGAAAATTTTCCGTTATGGTCAACTAAAATTAATAAAATTAATGTTGTAAACTATTTTACTAAATAGCATGTTTATTATTAACCAAATTAACTTGAATTATGTAGTGTTATTCAAACTAATGAGGACTAAAAAGTCACTCATGTAAATTTAAGATTACATTCCTTAAAAAGAAAATCATAAGCTTAATAAAACAAAGAACAAAACTTGATAACTTCAAAGAATGAACAGAGCAAAAGGTATCAAGCTCTCCTAAAATCATGGGAATGCTTATCTCTAAGTCTGGAAATTCAGACATCCACAAAAGAAAACCATGAAATATAAAGATATGGAAATGGAGTTAGGAACTCAATTGCTAAACCTTATCAGAAAGTTGATAGTCTTAAGGATTAAAAATATTTTTGTCTGTCATACTTTGTTGTATGTCAGTGAACAGGGTGCCAATAAAACATCACAAAGCAAAATTAACAGAATGTCTATAAAACTTACCAAATGAGTAAATACAACTGGTAGATCATCACAGCGGACATAATTTCTTTCTCGGCCACAAGGGGATAAAAAAGGAAATTCTGGATATCTAGAAGTCCTCGTTCTTTCTTAGAACGACTAAAGAAAAACTGCAGGAACTTCTTTTCTGGAATGTAAGAGGGAAATGGAAAAAGTTTCATGCTTTTTAACAAACGTAGCATCCATTAATTTAAAAAAAGCATAAAAATAAATAAAAATATCTAAACAAGAAGAAACAACAGTTAAACTCCTGAATAAAACATGCCAATTATATTGTTAAGATACAATAAAGTTTGTTCATACTTACCTGGCAGATATATATATAGCTGTATTCTCTGAAGTCCGACAGAATTTCTAAAAACTTACGACACACGTAGTGGGAGTAGGGTGGTTAGTACCCATTCCCGCCGCTGGGAGGCGGGTATCAGGAACCATTCCATTTTCTATCAGATTTCTATCTCCACTGTCTCCTGAGGGGAGGTGGGTGGGACTTAAAATATATATATCTGCCAGGTAAGTATGAACAAACTTTATTGTATCTTAACAATATCATTTGTTCATGAAACTTACCTGTCAGATATATATATACTGAATCCCACCTTTGGCGGTGGGAGAGACAGAAAAGGATTAGGAAACATATATATGTAGATGATTGACATCTTGGTTCCTTACCTGTTAGCATAGCTGACTTCGTGATTACTGTCACCCAAGCCTGCATCTGCTTCACTAGAGTTACCACAAGGTAGAGACCTGTGTAGTTGGTGCGCTCTAGATGATCTGCCAACGGGGACGAGACCACAATGTGACTAGACCATGACCATACTCAAGAGGACAACGAGGCAAAACCACCACCTAAGTTAGCCTAACCAAATACTCCCATATACCAAGGCTAAAAGAAGGGAAGACCGCATTCGGCGGCGACCCTACAACCATAAAAACATTACGAACATTAAAAACTCACTACCCTTTTCTATGGGAAAGGATGAGTGTTGCTACCCTCCTGCCCCCAAGATAGTCTGTGGCGACGTATGGTCCAAGAGAGTAACAGTTCTCATATGTTGTTTTCTGACCTCCCGTAAATAGTGCGAGGCGAACACCGAGTTACTTCTCCAAAAAGTGGCACTTAAAATATCTTTGAGAGCCATTTTTATTTTTCTGAAAGAAGTCGAAAATAGCCCTTACTTCATGAGCGTTAACTTTTAAAAGCTTAAAGTCACTATCTTGACAATAAGCGTGCGCCTCCTTAATGGTGTTCCTCAAAAGAATGCCAGTGCATTCTTAGACATGGGCATATTAGGCCTCTTAACCGAACACCATAAGTTCTCCGCAGAACCTCTACACTCCTTTGTCCTACGAATATTCTTAAGAGCCCTAACAGGACACAGGACTCTTTCTGGCTCTTGACCAATGATTTCTGCCATAACCTTTGATTTCGAACGTCTTAGGCCAAGGGTTGGAAGGGTTCTCATTCTTAGCCAGGAATGACATACTCAAAGAGCAGATTGCATATCCCCTTTGAAGCCGACGTGTTTACTAATCGCCTGTATCTCGCTAACCCTCTTCGCCGTCGCCAGAGCAGTTAGGAATACAGTCTTCTTCGTCAAATCTCGCAAAGAGGCAGAGTAAATAGGTTCGAAGCGGCTTGACGTTAAAAACTTGAGAACCACGTCCAGATTCCACGAAGGCAACTTAGCCATCGGTACCTTGGTGGTCTCAAAGATTTCAGTAGATCATGTAGGTCTTTATTATTAGCAAGGTCAAGACCTCTATGCCGAAAAACTACAGATAAGACACTTCTGTAGCCTTTAATGGTTGACACTGCGAGCTTCAAATCTCGTCTGAGATAAAGAAGGAAGTCGGCGATCTGGCTCACAGAGGTCGTGGTAGAGGAAACTCCTTTCTTCCTACACCAGCTCCTAAAAGCTGCCCACTTCGACTGGTAAACCGCGATTGACGAAGGTCTTCTCGCGGTGGCGATAGCTTTAGCCACAGGTTTCGAAAAACCTCTCGCTCTGGCCAACTTCTGGATAGTCTGAACGCAGTCAGACTCAGAGCGGAGAGGTTTTTGTGGTACCTCTCGAAGTGGGGCTGTTTGAGTAGATCTCTCCTTAACGGAAGAGATCTCGGAAAATCCACCAGGTAGGACATCACCTCTGTGAACCAGATCGCTGCAGGCCAAAAGGGGGCGATTAACGTCAACCTCGTCCCCTCCGAAGCTGTGAACTTTCTCATCACTTCCCCCAGAATCTTGAAGGGGGGAAATGCGTAGAGGTCTAGGCCCGTCCAATCCCATAACAGGGCGTCCACTGCTACTGCCCCCGGATCGAGAACTGGGGAGCAGTAAAGAGGAAGTCTCGCCGTCCTTGCGGTTGCAAAAACGTCCACCAAGGGGCGTCCCCAAAGACTCCACAGCTCCTGGCATACGTCCTGATTGAGGGTCCACTCTGTCGGCAGCAACTGACCTTGTCGACTGAGGAGATCCGCCCGGACGTTCTCGACTCCGCAATGAACTTGTCAAGATCGTGATCTCTCTCCGCCTTCGCCCAAATCAGAATTTCCTTCGCTAGAGCGAACAGGGAGCGAGAGTGAGTTCCTCCTTGTTTCTTCAAGTATGCCAGGGCTGTGGTATTGTCCGAGTTGACTTGAACTACTCGATGGGAGACTTTGTCCTGAAAGAAACTGGAGCGCTAATTGAACCGCTGCCAGCTCCTTGAAGTTGATATGCCAGGACTACCTGTTCCCCTCTCCAGGTGCCTGACACTTCCTCCCCCCCTAGTGTTGCTCCCCACCCGTTGGATGACGCGTCGGAGAACAACACTAGGTCAGGTTCCGAAGCTTGAGGATATGCCCTCTGAGAGCTTTAACGGATCGAGCCACCATCTTAGATGCTCTTTCAACCTCTTCTGAGATGGTTAAGATCATATCGAAGTTGTCCTTCTCTGTCCAATTGTCCGACAGGAAGAACTGAAGAGGTCGGAGATGTAGCCTCCCCAGGGAAACAAACTTCTCCAGCGAGGAAATGGTCCCCAGCAGACTCATCCATTCCCTCACCGAGCATGAATCCTTCCCTAGAAAGGCTGACACTTTCTCTATGCCTTGTTGCTGACGTTCCTGGGACAGAAAGCCCGAAAGCCACTGAATCCATCTGAATCCCCAGATACACGATGGACTGTGTTGGGGTCAGATGTGACTTTTCGAAGTTCACCAGAAGTCCAGGGACGCAGCTAAAGACAGAGTTGTTTTCAGGTCCTCCAGGCACCGGATCTGTGAAGAAGCTCGGATGAGCCAGTAGTCCAGATAGAGCGAGATCCTGATGTTGGAAAGATGGAGCCACCTCGCCACATTCTTCATTAAGATGGTGAACACAAATGGGGCCGTACTCAGACCGAAACAGAGAGCCCTGAACTGAAACACCTTTCCTTTCAGGACGAACCGAAGGTACTTCATAGACTGGGGGTGTATCGGGACATGAAAGTATGCTCCTGAAGATCGAGTGATACCATCCAATCCATCGGTCTTAAGGCCCCCAGAACTGACTGAGGTGCTCCATCTTGAACTTTTGCTTTTCTAATAAAGAGGCTTAGACGACTTACGTCCAAGACTGGCCGCCACCCTCCCGAGTGTTTCGGAACAAGAAACAATCTGTTGTAAAATCCTGGCGTAGCCAGGTCTAAGAACCTGTTCCACTGCTCGTTTTCTCGAGCATCTGCTCGAGCAGATCGAAAAGAATCCTTTGCTTTTCTTGAGGATACGACGGGGACAAGTTTAACCTGGGAGTGGAAGTCAGAGGGGGAGGCTTTACGAACGGAATCTTGTACCCCCTTCTCTATGATGTTGAGAGACCAGGTGTCCTGCCTCTCTTTCTCTCCAAGCTCCTCCAAACAACTGAAGCCTGGCTCCTACCGGTGACTGAAGGCACGCATTCTCACTTCTTGCCCCTGGACTTAGCCGGGGCTCTACCTCTAGGAAGACCTCTTCCTCGGGGTACAGATCTAGCTGAAGATCCTCCACGAAAGGGCTTCTGCTTCTTAAAAGACTGAACTCCTGAAGACGTGGAAGGGACAGCAGGACGTCTCGACGACTGTGTCAAAAGGTCTTGAGTGGCTTTCTCCTGTAGACTTACTGCCAGATCCTTCACCAAAGTTTGGGGGAAGAGATGACTCGAGAACGGCGCATACAAAAGTTCTGTCTTCTGTGCGGGAGAGACAGACTTAGCCGCAAAATTACAATACAGCGATCTCTTCTTCAACACGCCTGCTGAAAAAGAGATGCTAATATCTGAGCCATCCCTGACGGCCTTGTCCATGCATGACAAAACACTGGACAGCTCCCCCAAGCTGATCGAATCTGGCTTACGAGACTGGTTGTCTAGCACTCCGAGACAGCAGTCTAAGAAGTTAAATACTTCTAACGGATCTAAACAGACCCAATTCAACAGATGATCCATCTTGACGTAGTCCACGCACCTTCGCTGAGGCTAACAGAGCTCTTCTTGAGACATCTATAACGCTGGCGAAATCTCCCTGTGCTGACGTCGGAACCTTCAAACCTAACTCCTCACCAGTTTCATACCACATCCCTGCCTTACCGCTAAGCCTAGACGGAGGCAGGGCGAAAGTGGTGCTTCCTTTAGCTTTCCTAGTCTCCATCCAAGTGTTAACTTTCCGGAAAGCCCTCTTGGTAGACAAAGACGTTTTTCATCTTAACAAACCCTGGTGTCTTCTTAGCTTTCGACGACGAAACTGCGATGGAGGAGAAGGAGGAGCAGAAGGAAGGAAGGTATCTCCAAAAGAATCACGGAGCAGCCGAGCCAAAACTTGATAGTCTGAAGAAGATGACGTCGAGGGTTGTTCTCATCAACCTCCTCCGAAGAACAGCTCAATTACCCTTCCTTCCTTACCCGAGTTAAACTCCGAAGAAAGAGGTAGAAGACCTTTCACTCCAAGTCTCCTATCAGACCGATGACGAGAAGAAGAGGGTAACGTATCCTTAACAGAATCGTTAGCCGATACAGGAACAGCAATCACAACTTGAGTAGAACGCGAAGTAGAAGGAAGACGTGTAGCGTCATCTAAAGACTCGGGAACAACGTCCGATCGAGAGCGAACTTCCGTACTCGCGTCCAAGACGCTCTTACGACGATGTCTATTAGCGTCCATCGGAGCGTCCCTCCGAGCGTCCAACGAAGCGTCCAAATCAGCGTCCAACTGAGCGTCCAACGAAGCGTCCAAAGAAGCGATGAGCGGAGTGTCCCTCCTAGCGTCCCTCGAAGCGTCTCTACGATCGTCCCGCGAAGAGACAGGAATTGACACTTGACGAGCGTCCCGATGAACGTCAACACAAACATGACGAAGGGGAGCGGTGCGTACCAAATTCCGTCCGTCAGAAACTAAAGCATCTTCATCAGAAACATCGATGTCGAACGCCGAGCGTCCTCACGTCGAGAAGAGAGGGCAGAATGAAGAAACCTTTCTCTCTCCTGACGTTTACTTCCACCTCTAGACGAACGCTGGGGAGAACGAAGTCTAGACGACGAAATACCATGAAACGGGGGACGAAAGACGAGCAGGCGAGAAGGACTGTCTTGATCTCTTGATCGGAAGTCTATCGTCCTTCTTACGGCCAGAAACCGTTTCCTTCTGCTTAAGTAAAGCATCCAGTTGTCGCTGCATAGCAAGGATTATCTCCGTCTGCGAAGGATCTATACGAGGAGAAGAGCCATGCCTGCGAGAAGGTGAGGGGCGAGGGACGCCTTCTTCCTTCTCCAGGAACCTAGCCTTTGCTCTAGAGCGACTGGGGCGCTCAAAGACGTCATCATCGGGAAGACGACCTAGCCTTCTTCTGGGGGCGGAAAGGACACGCTTTCCGGATGAAGAATGCCAATCAGACAAAGCATGACGTGAAGCGTCCTGATCTTGAAACGTCCTCTTCAAAGGTCGCGAATCCGAACGAGATTCCCACCCCTTGCGCGGGGAGGACGCGTCGGAAGACGAGAAACAATCCTTTAGGACACGTGCTCGAGCACGCTCCTTAGCAGCCTGGGAAGCGTCAAACAGGTACTGCTGAAGGGACGTCAGATCGGTGGGGGATCCCCGTAACCCTCCTTCGGCCTTCGACATGCCCTCTCCCATGAGTCCTGGGAGTCCGGCAGAGGGTCCCAGCCTAGAGGCGCTATAGGGCCGATCTGACATCCCCTCCACTTCACTAGGGGCACTATCACTACACTTAGCACTTTCCCTGTTTTCAAGGCTAGAACCTTAGATTCCAGAGTTTTCAAAGAATCTAAAATAAGCGAAAGGGCATTACCCTCCGCAGACACCACTTGAGGGCCCGAAGGCAACACTACGGGGTTAGGAATCACAAAATCTAAAGAAGGGTTAGAAGGGGTTACATTATTACCCTGTCTACTACCCGATTTACTCCTGGAGGAAGACCTCCTGATCCTATCCGCTCTAATTTATTTACATAGGATTCATAAGTCTTCCATTGAGACATCATTCAAACTTTCACACTCCGTGCAGCGAAAATCATACCTACACACTTGCCCCCTACAACCTTTACACACTGTGTGAGGATCAACCAAAGCTTTTGGTAACCTCACCTTGCATTCGTCTTTCATACACACTCTGGCACTAGCCGAACTAGAACCTGACATATTTAAGGAAAAAACCAAGCCAAAATAAAAAACAATCCAAAGTCACGTATGCCAAGCTATCGATCCAATAACAAATAACCAAAAAGTCAAGAGGATACTCAAGCAAAGAAAGTTTTCCAAAATCCTGAGGCGGAGGTGCTGTAAACAGATGTTTACAACACCGGCGACAGAAGAAATCTGATAGAAAATGGGAATGGTTCCTGATACCCGCCTCCCAGCGGCGGGAATGGGTACTAACCACCCTACTCCCACTACGTGTGTCGTAAGTTTTTAGAAATTCTGTCGGACTTCAGAGAATACAGCTATATATATATCTGACAGGTAAGTTTCATGAACAAAATTAAAAATACTGCTGTAAACAAATGAAAAAATACAAAGCTACATACAATCCCAGTAGGGTGCCATAAGTTAGTGTGTACCTTGCATGGAACACTGTAGTACTATACAGTACTCAAGGTTCTTGGCAGCATTCCCTCAGTCACAGCTTCACTGCTTTTTGCATTTAATTTTCTTCTGTTCATTTTGGTCTCTTCTACTTAGCTGACTGTGGTTTTAATCTAGCTCCATCATTTACTTCCAATTAAAACCCTATCATTTAAACAGAGCTAGGTCTAGAAACGTAGTCTAAATCTAGAAATTAACATCAGGCTGAAGTTTACAATAGCAGAGAATGCCCTTAAAAACAGCAAAGGCATGAAGGGGTAGACATAATTCCTGCACTAGTAATAAAATAAGTGATTTACCAACAAAATCATCCTGATCAGAGTTATGTGTATAAAAAATCAATCACTACCTTCCCAAATTCAAGTAAAAAATACCAAGCTAAATTTCCTCCAGTAATAGAACTATATCTCCTCTTTGGTAATAAAGAAAATGAAAAAGCCAGTAAAGCAGCCAAAGCTGCAACTACTATGGCATGATCACAAACAAAAATTCCTATTTGGGATTATATAACATCTCTAAACGTCTTCTCTCGCAAGAAACTGACAGTCACCACTCACAGAGATTAGCTGAACAACATGAAAAGAGATCATCAGAGTCTATACAATGAAACTGACCAACAAAACTTAGAAGTACTATTAAATACTTTACAAAGAACATTATTTACCATGAAGTAATGGACTCCATGGAGTCAAATGCAGAGGAATATTCTGACTCCATAGACATCACTCTGTGCAATGGAGCTGAAGGATTGGATGACACTGTACTCAATGTCATGAATGACAGCCGAGTTTCAACAGGGAGTCCTTCACCTGCCCTCCTGCCCCGCGCAGCATAGCGCATCTCTCATTAGTCATCAATAAATGGAATGGTACTGTATATGTATCAAACAATGAACATGACAAACAAATTACAATGAACCAAACCCCATGTTGGAATACAGTATCCACCATATCAAAATGAATGACACAGAACTAACTTATTCAACCTAAACATTTCTCATGTTCACTTTACATAATTTTTTGTTGCCAAAATTAGCTAATGTATAATTTTTAAGGCGAGATGAAAATACACTCTGCCTACAGAATAAAACTAAGCTTTTGCAGCAGATATTTCGTAGGCCATTCCCAACTTTTATCAATTACAGACTGCTGCACTGGAATCATGTACTTAATTCATCCTAATAACAAAGAAAGGTCAATGGCAACTAGATGGAAAATCCTCTCTTCTTCCTATTAAATTGATTTTTTACTTTAGCATTTAACATCAGTCCCCTCAAAAGTATCCATCCATTGTTAAGGAAATAATGATTAGAACAGAAAGTAACAACTACTATAATTAGGGCATGTGAGACTTATCAAGCGCAGAACCTATGTAAAATTAAATCTAACTATTCAATAATGTTTACTGCATCATTACCTATAGAACAAGCAAGAGTAGCATAATACATTTTGAAACAGTCAAAATGCAAATGTACAACAATGAAATGTGAGTTGGAGAGGAATCCCGAATACTCGAGATCGAAGGAGAATCCCCCAGAGTCGAACTCTTGGAAACACCAGTGAGAGGGGCAGGTAAACACTCCTGCTTCACCAACTCCGCGCTCACCACCTTCGACCTCGATAGGTGCCTTGAGATCCTTACGGCGACAAATAGGGCTTGGAGAAGAAGGAGCACTTGCATCATGTGCATGGACAGGGGAAGTTGCAACATGCTTACGATGTGCATGGACGGGGAGGTTACAACATGCTCGTGATGTGCATGGACGGGGGAGGTTGCAACACGCCCGTGATTCGATGCAGAGGACGAAGCAGCCACTGCAGATTGCACAAGGGAAGATATACTAACACTCTACGAAACACCAACACTTGAGAACACATCCGCGTTGTTCCTCCCTCATAAGCAAAGAAAGAACAAAGTCCTTAGCCTTCTAACGCTTGATACGCCGACGTGGCGTAGAGGAGGAAAAGGGAGAGGAAGACAGCACTGGTTTCTTATGCAATCTCTTCACAGGAGGCAGGGATGAAGCAACACATTTCCTTCCAGTCCTCCCAACTGAAAAGGCAGCCAGCTTATCATCCAAAACAGAGTCCAACCTCTTAAGCACTGCCTGGTATATAACCTCAGACTGATCTGCAAGAGAAGGCTCCAATGACATGGGAGGGAGATGTAGTGAACTGGGCGGCAGGGATGACGTCACGGCTGAGAGAGGCAGTGCAGAGGAGACGACTGGGAGTGACGTCACAAGTGGTGATGACATCACGGCTTACCCTCGGAGTGAAGGGGAATCAGACGCCACTGGCGGAGGAATACACAGCGACGGATCCTGTGATGTCATCAACGGGGTTGACACCATGGCTTCCCTCTGACTCAAAGAAGTGGCAGCAGTCACTGGCGGAGCAATACAAGATGGTTGACCTCTGCTACCCATGAAGACGCGGCCGGGAGGAGGAGAGATGGCCTTGCCAGCCTGAGGAGGGGGATAGCGAGCCTTCATAAAGTGTGCTAGCAACCCCTCCAAGGATGGGGGATTCCCTAGCCCGAGCGCCTTCCAAATCGCCGCCATCTTAGACGCCTCTGACTCTGGAATAAATGATAATGATGAAAAAGCCTTCCCCTTCCCGGGAATCAAATTAACTCCCGAAGAAGAAGGGGCGACATTACAAACATCAGCCTGGTGTCCTCCCGATACTTCCAGCGACGAATCGATGGAAGAAAAGGAAGGAGACACAGGAACAACGCTACTATGGGGGGTGAATACTGCAGGAGACAAAGCATCGGAAAGAGGCAAAAACCTTCCCATGAAGGAATAGTTGAAACATGATATTGTCATGTTACAATAAAGTTTTATACATACTTACCTGACAGATATATACTTAGCTATAGACTCCGTCGTCTCCGACAGAATTTCAAATTTCGCGGCACGCTACCAGTAGGTCAGGTGATCTACTGCCCTGCCCTGGGGTGGCAGGACTAGGAACCATTCCCGTTTTCTAATCATTCTTCTTCTTCTTCCACCTGTCTCCTGCGGGGAGGCTGGGTGGGTCCATTAATCGTCTATATTTCTGTCAGGTAAGTATGTATAAAACTTTATTGTAAACATGACAATATCATTTTTATACATTCACTTCCCTGCCAGATATATACTTAGTTGATTAGCAACCCATTGGTGGTGGGTAAGAGATAGCTAACTACTGAAATAGACAGGTAAACAACATATGTTGTAGGTATTATAAACCTTGGTTCCTACCTTATTAGGCTGAAGACTTCGCGGCTACTGCCTTGGAGTCTGCTTAGCCTCAAGAGCCTCAGCGAGATATTGATCTATGGCTAAGAGTTCTTGTGGGTCTGCCATGGGGTCTTATCCCACTTACTCGGCAGAGCCTAAAGCCTTTGTCATTGGGTGCTATTCCACTAACATGACAAATACGCCTTGTTCAAGGAGCACAACACCGATCCCGATCACCTGATCCAACATCCATGTTAGTTCTAAGATTGCAAGGAGTTATCCCCGAATCTCCTTACAAACAACCAAAAACTCGAAACATAATTACACTTTCATTTATACAAAATATACAAAAAAAATTTTGTACTCCCCGACTAGCCATACATATCCTTGATCCCCTACCAGCAATGACACTATGCGCCCGTGCGACATCCGTGAGCTTGCTAATAGAAACCAAGCACATATCTGACAAGAGGGTTTTATGTACGATAAAAACAAAATATTTTAAGGATCAGTCTTTGCTCCAAGAGACCCAGCACTGTATCTGCTGATACAAATGGACCTAGAGAGAAGCACTTCTCATAGGTACTCTCACATCCTTCAGATAATGAGGATGCAAACACTGAATTGCACCTCCAATACGTAGTCTCAATGATATTTTTTTTTAAGAGACATATTCTTTTGGAACGCCAAGGACGTTGCTACTGCTCTCACCTCATGGGTCCTTAACCTTTAGAAGACCGAAGGATTCCTCCGAGCAGTTCTTGTGAGCGTCCGTAATTACGCTTCTCACAAAGAAGCCAAGGCGTTCTTGGACATGAGTCTTTTGGGGTTCTTCACAGCACACCAAAGACCTTGTTGACAAAGCTCCCATCTGTCTCTTCCTCTCTAAATAAAATTTAAGAGCTCTCACTGGCAAGAGAGACCTCTCTGTCTCTCTTGCCTACGAGGTTAGATAGACCTTTTACTTCAAAGCTTCTGGCCAAGGTTTTGACGGGGTTTTCGTTCTTCGCCAGAAACATTGTCTGGAACGAACAGATGGCAGCATCTCCTTTGAACCCCACTGTGGAATCTAGAGCGTGCAATTCGCTCGTCCTCTTGGCTGTAGCAGAGACACAGGAATAAGCATTTCCTAGTGACGTCGCGGAAGGAAGCCAGATGTAAAGGCTCGAATTTTATCCGATGAAAGGAATTTCAGGACCACGTCCAGATTCCAACTAGGTGTTCTAGGAGTTGCTGCTTTTGAAGTTTCAAAGGATCTAATTAGATCGTGTAGATCTTTGTTGTCTGCAATATCTAGCCCTCGATTCCTAAATACTGAAGACAGCATGCTTCTGTATCCCTTTATTGTTGAGACAGATAGGTGAGATTCCTCTCTCAGAAAGAGGAGGAAATCGGCAATATTCACTATAGAGGTACTGGAGGAGGACAGCTTCTGACTCTTACACCACCTCCTAAAGACTTCCCACTTCGATTGGTATACTCTTCTCGTCGAAGCTCTGCGGGCTCTAGCGATAGAGCCCGCAGCCTTGCGAGAAAAGCCCCTCGCTCTGACAAGTCTTTCGATAGTCGAAAGGCAGTCAGAGCGAGACCTGGGAGGTTGTGATGAAACCTCTCGAAGTGGGGTTGTCTGAGTAGATCTGGTCTGTTTGGAAGAGATCTGGGGAAGTCCACTATCCACTCCAGTACCTCCGTGAACCATTCCTGGGCTGGCCAAAATGGGGCTATTAGTGTCAACTTCGTGCTCTTTGAAGCTACAAACTTCCTGAGCACTTCCCCCAGGATCTTGAACGGGGGAAAGGCGTAGGCGTCCACACCCGACCAATCCAGGAGAAACGCGTCTATTGCGAAGGCTCTCGGATCTTCCACTAGAGAGCAAAAGATCTCTACTCTTTTGGAGATGGAACGTCGCAAACAGGTTCTATGTGAGGTCCTCCCCCACCAGGGACCAAAGACTTCGACACACTTCTTCGTGTAGAGTCCATTCTGTGGGAAGGACCTGATTCCTCCTGCTCAGTCTGTCCGCTCTCACATTCTTTATCCCTTGTACAAATCTTGTGAGGAGAGTTATGCCTCTTTCTTCTGTCCAGGTTAACAGGTGTTTTGTTAACTGAAAGAGGGAGAAAGAGTGCGTGCCTCCCTGCTTGCGTATGTAAGCCAGAGCCGTGGTGTTGTCCGAGTTTATCTGTATCAACCCCGCCTCTGACCTTATCTCATTCCGAAGAACTTTAAGGCTAGGTGTATGGCCACTAGTTCCTTGCAATTGATGTGCCAGGACACCTGTTCCTTTGTCCAGGTGCCTGACACCTCCCTTGCTCCTAGTGTCGCTCCCCATCCCGACTCCGAGCGTCGATATAACACTTGTCTGGGTTCTGCAGGGCAAGCGATACGCCTTCGTTCTTTTGAAGAGGAAGGATCCACCACTTCAAGTGATCTTTTATCTCTTGTGGAAGCGGGAAGATGTCCGAGAGTTGTCCCGTCTTCCAACTCCACACCCCTTTCAGGAAAAACTGAAGAGGGCGAAGGTGAAGCCTCCCCAGAGAGAAGAACTTTTCGAGTGATTCTTTCTCGCGAAGGAAATACTCGGAAAACCCCGAGAATCCATCTGAATCCCCAGATAGACCAAGCTCTGGCTGGGATCAGCTGCGACTTCTCGAGGTTCACGAGTAATCCCAGCGATTCTATCATTTTTGTTTTGTTACTGATAAGTCCTCCAAGCACTGAATCTCCGACTTGGCCCTGATCAGCCAGTCGTCTAAGTAGAGGGAGATGTTTATTCCCTCTAGGTGAAGCCATCTTGCCACATTCGCCATCAGGTTGGTGAATACCTGCGGAGCTGTAGACAGACCGAAGCACAGAGCCCTGAATTGAAAAATCTTGTCTCCTATTACAAACCGAAGAGTATTTCTTTGACAAATGGTGAATGGAACGTGGAAATACGCATCTTGCAAGTCCAGAGAGACCATCCAATCTCCTGGACGAAGAGCCGACATTACTGAAGCGGCCGTTTCCTCCATGCGGAACTTCTTTTTCTGAACAAAGCGATTCAGAGCGCTTACGTCCAGTACTGGTCTCCACCCCCCCGATGCCTTTGGTACTAGAAAAAGGCGATTGTAAAATCCCGGGGAGTGTGGATCCTGCACAAGTTCGATGGCCTCCTTTTCCCACATTTGTTCCACCATTTGAAGGAGAGTCTTTCTCATTACAGGGTCTCTGTACCTCGCTGACAGTTCCCGAGGCGTAGATGTTAGGGGAGGGCTGTCCTCGAAGGGGATTACGTATCCTTTCTTTAGGACCGACACTGAACCAAGGGTCGGCTCCCCCTTTTTGCCCATACTCCTGCAAAGTTCAGGAGTCTGGCGCCCACTGGTGCTTGAAGGAGCAACAAGTCATTTGGTTGGTTTTCTTGAAAGGTCTAAAGGAAGACCTTCCTCTCTTGTCAGAGCTCTTCTTTCTGGCAGGGGGACTTAGCCGCTGCACCTCCACGAAAGGGCTGCTGAGGAGGACGAGAGTCCTTCTTAATCGTCGACACTACAGGGCGTCCTTTCTTGGACGTTTGTACTAGTAGGTCCTGTGTCGCCTTCTCAGTTAGCGAGCGAGATATCCTTCTAACTGAGAAGGAAACAGATGATCCGACAGAGGGGCGACAATAAAGCAGTCCTCTGGCTCGGAGAAACCCCTTTAGATAATAGGGATCCATATACTGATCTCTTCTTCAGAAGACCAGCACCAAAAAGGGAAGCCACTTCTCCCGAACCGTCCTGTACTGCCTTGTCCATGCAAGACAGGACGCTATGGAGAATCTCTGGGTTTTTAAGAAACTCCGGATCTTTAGATTTGTTGGCCAGAACTCCGGAGGTGACCAAATCCAGAAAGTTGAACACCTCTAAAGTGACAAAAAGTCCCTTAGAAAAGTGTTCAACTCCGAAGTGCTACCACGTTGATCCTGACCGATCCTAAGGAGTGACGTCTAGAGGCCTCCACTAAATTGGAAAAGTCCGCATCTGCCGAGGCAGAAGAGAAAGACCCATAGTCTCTCCTGTCCCATACCAAATACCTCTCTTTCCATGGAGTTTGGAAGGAGGCATGCAGAATACAGTCTTTCCCAACTCTTTCTTCTTGTCCATCCAAGAATCTAAAGAATGGAGTGCCTTCTTCATAGAAATTGCAGGCTTCATTTTCAGAAAGGCCGAAGATTTTGCCGTAGCCGAGCTCGAAAAGAGAGAACGAGGAGAAGGAGGAGCCGCCGGACTAAGAGAGTCTCCAACTCTTGTAGCAACAATGAGGCCAGACCTTATAATTCGAGAGTCCTTCATTTGCAGGAGGTTCGTCATCAGACAAATCGTCTAAACCTCGATCAGACGAAGGAGAAAGTTCTCGTTTGGAGAGAGTCCTTCCAAGACCTCCTACGATCTGAAGGAGAGGAGCTTCTATTTTTTGGAGAGAGTCATAAATTCCAGGAAAGAGTCTCCGACTCCTGCCTCCTGGCTCTTGACTCTTGCCTCCTGACTCCTGCCTCCTGGCTCTGACTCCTGCCTCCTGACTCCGGACTCCTGCCTCCTGACTCCTGACTCCTGACTCCTGCCTCTCTGACTCCTGCCTCCTGACTCCTGCTCCTGACTCCTGCCTCTTGCCTCCTGGCTCTTGCCTCCTGGCTCCTGCCTCCTGCCTGGATGACTCCACACTCCTGGCTCTTGGCTCCTGCCTCCTGGGTGACTCCTCACTCCTGGCTCTTGGCTCCTGCCTCCTGGTGACTCCTCACTCCTGCCGGTTGCCAGACGACTGATCGGTTCATCCACGTTCGTACAGGAAGCCTCACCTCGAGTAGGAGCATTGATCCTGGCGGCCGATACCCCTCCATACGGTCTGGAGGATCTTTTGATCGGAAGGGAAGAGTCTTTCCTTCTAGGAGGCTCCTTTGAAAGACTCCTACAAAAGACGAAATCTGTTTCTTGCATAGCCATCATGAACCTCTTCGTAGCCTCCTCTTTATCCTCTTCGGGAGGAGGGGAAGGAGGAGTAGGAGTCCATAGCCTCCACCTCCTGACTCCTTCTCACTCTGGTTGAAAGAATGGCTCTTCTTGCCTTCTTAACTCCCGAAGGAGACTCCTCAGGGAAGTTTTCTGGGGGGGGGGGGGGGGGGGGGGGGGCTCGAGTCAATCGTCGGAGCCTTCCAACTCTCTTGGAGTGGTCGAGAGCGATCTGAATCCCTCCAATCACGTCTCGGAGATTGAAGATCCCGACACGAAAAACACTCACGCAGGACGCTTTTGCAATAGCGATCCTTGGCAGTCTGGGGTGTCACAGAAACCGCCGAAGGGACACCTGATCGGTGGGGATTCTCCACAACCTCCTTTCGGTTTTCGACATTCCTTCTCCTCTGGGCATGTGAGCTTGGAAGAGGTCTAGACCTAGGAGCGTTTTGCGGAGCCGACCAGCTGCCCCCTCCACTACACTGGGGGACAATCATATCACTGTCCACTGAAAAAATCACTAGCCTTACCTTGTATGGCAGCCATTTTGTTTTCCATCAACTTGAAGGCTGCTTTTAGATCCGCAAGTTCTTTCGCTGAATCTACAGGTTCTGCAATAGGAGAAGGGGCTGCAATGGAAGGAGAAGTAGCAATACTTACCCTTGGGGAAGATCCCAAGCTAGGAATTAGTTCAGATCTCGAACTACTTAAACTTCTATAAGAAGCCTTCCTCACTCTTTCTCTCTAACTTTTTCAAATAATTAGTTTAGATTCTTCCATTCATTCTCACTCAAATTCTCACATTCCTTGCAAGTATTAGTGAAAGAAACATTCATACCTCCCTGCAACCTTGCATACAGTAGTGAGGGTCTACCGAAGCTTTCGGCAACCTCACCTTACAGCCTACATTCACACAACGTCTCACAACCATTCCAGAGTCAGACATTTTTAAAGAAAAATCCAAAATCAAGTCCACAAAACAGTCCACAAAAGCGTATGCCAATCCAACAATCCAGATACGTCACCAAAAGTCGGTCAAGAAGATCAATGCCGGTGAAAAAAGAAAAACCAATCGAGAGGCCAACAACAATGTTGATGCCCGGCGAGACAGAAGAATTCTGATTAGAAAACGGGAATGGTTCCTAGTCCTGCCACCCAGGGCAGGGCGGTAGATCACCTGACCTACCGGTAGCGTGTGCCGCGAAATTTGAAATTCTGTCGGAGACGACGGAGTCTATAGCTAAGTATATATCTGGCAGGGAAGTTGAATGTATAAAAATGATGTTTTTATAATAAAAATGATATTGTTATGATACAATAAAGTTTGTTCATACTTACCTGGCAGATATATATATAGCTGTATTTTCTGAAGTCCGACAGAATTTATAAAACTTCCGACACACGCAGTGGTCGGCCAGGTGGTTAGTACCCATTCCCGCCGCTGGGAGGCGGGTATCAGGAACCATTCCCATTTTCTATTCATAATTTTTATTTCCACTGTCCCCTGAGGGGAGGTGGGTGGGTACTTGATTATATATATCTGCCAGGTAAGTATAACAAACTTTATTGTATCATAACAATATCATTTTGTTCATGAAAATGATATTTTCATGATAAAATAAAGTTTCACATATACTTACCGAACAGTTACATAGCTTATAGCTTCTTACCTACGGCAGTCGAAATTCAAATTGTTGGCGCCAGCGGCGTTGCTATCTTAAGTATAGGTGATACAAGACCCGCCCACATCCGGGAACCCTGGTACTGCCAGCCTTCTACCGTCAATTTTCGTTTTAGGCCGACACGTCCATCTGTGGGAGGTGGGTGGGCTTTGATTATGTAACTGTTCGGTAAGTATATGTGAAACTTTATTTTATCATGAAAATATCATTTTCACATAAGTGACTTACCGAACAGTTACATAGCTGAATCCAAACTACCCGGAAGGAGGGTAGATGGACTACATAAAATGACAGTAGACCACATTAACAGCAAATGTTGCAGTACCCTACCTGGTGAGAGAGCAGCTGCAGGAGAAATACTGCCTCTGGTTGGCGCTCTCATCACTCGTAGGAGACGTGGCAGTATAGGCCAGGGTCGTCCCTACTTAGTGGGATTTTGTAACCATGGACAAGACCGTTGGTTGACAAAATATTAAAAAAACAGATAATGCCCTTGCCCTGGGCTTCAGAAACCAGATAAAAAACAACAGACCATCACCTATACCAAAAATAATGACATACTCAAAAGTAATAAATAAGATCTGGAGGTTCTCCAAAGTACTATGAGCCTCCAGTCTGCCCACGACTCAACAACCTATAACAAGGCGAGGAGACAGTAGAGGATAGAAAGTTCCCCTATGTTTCCTTTCCCAACACCATGCCCGCTACCGACAAAGGACCCAATTTACAACTATCATAGGTAGCCTCTACTTCTTCAGGTAATGAGGCAACACAGATCTCGATCTCCAAAACGTAGATTGAAGAATCGAGGAAAGCGACATATTGTGCTTGAAGCTTAAGGATGTCGCCACTGCACGTATTTCATGTGCTTTCACCTTAAGCACATTTAGAGTCTGATCTGGACTTGAGAGTGTGACTCCAGTATCAGACTTCTCAAAAAGAACGAAATAGCGTTCTTGGAGAGGGGTTTTGCAGAATTCTTAACCGAACACCAAAGTCGGTCGGAATTACCTCTAACGGATTGTGTCCTTGACAGGTAACATTTCAGAGCTCTGACAGGACATAGTAAATATTCTTCGTCCATCGGACCCACTATATTAGATAATCCCTTAAGTACAAAAGATTTAGGCCATGGGTTAGAGGGAGATTCGTTCTTTGCTAAAAATTCGTTAACAAAAGAACAAACCGCATTACGATTTTTGAACCCCACCTCTTTGTGGATGGCTTGTAACTCACTCACTCTTCCTGCTGTAGCCAAAGCGAAGAGAAAAAGTGCCTTCCTCGTTACATCTCTCAAAGACGCTTCACGAAGTGGCTCGAATCGTGAAGACATCAGCAAAAGTTAAAACTACGTCCAAGTTCCAGTCCACACCTATCCTTCTTGGATACTTTTACTGTATTAAAAGATTTAATTAAATCTCCAATATCCTGGTTAGAGGAGATGTCAAGCCCTCTATGCTTAAACACTGAGGACAGCATAGCTCTGTACCCTTTAATTGTCGATACCGACAAGTTCTTAACTTCTTTAAGGTACAGCAAAAAATCAGTTATTTCTGTCACAGAGGTTTTAGAAGACGAGAAATTAGTCTTCTGCACCACGTCCTAAAGACTCCCCACTTTGATTGGTAAAGCTTGGCAGAAGAGCTTCTTCGACAGTTAGCAATAGCCTCTGCGCCGCTCTACGAGAAAACCCTTAGCTCTGACGAGTTTTCCGGACAGTCTGACCCTGTCAGTGACAGAGCGGACAAATTCTGATGATACCTGTCGAAGTGGGGCTGTTTGAGTAGCCGAGGATACTGAGGAAGAAGTCTGGATGGTCTATAACCAACTTGAGAAGGTCTGGAAACCACTCTTTCCTGGGCCAGAATGGTGCTACCAACGTCATTGACACATTTTGATGTGAGAAGAACTTGTTCAACACCTCTCTGATCATTCCAAATGGGGAAAGGCATAAACGTCTAGACCCGTCCAATCCTGAAGCATTGCGTCGGTCTTCCAAGCAAGAGGATCTGGAACTGGGGAACAAAAGATCGGAAGTCGATTGTTCCTCGACGTGGCAAACAGATCCACTGAAGGTCTTCCCCAAAGTTTCCACAGTTCCTGACAAATTTTGTCTTGCAATGTCCACTCCGTGGGAAGAACTTGGTTTACTCGACTGAGTTCGTCTGCAGTACATTTAACTTCCCCTGTACAAACCTCGGAACGAGGAAATATCCCGATCTTGAGACCAGAGAAGGAGATCTTCTGCGACTTTGTTGAGGGAGAATGAATGGGTTCCTCCCTGATTCCTGATATAAGATAGCGGTGGTGTTGTCGGAGTATACTGGCACTCTCTTTCCCACTACCAAAGGAGCGAATGCTTGCAGACCGAACCAAATCGCCTTCAACTCCTTCATGTTGATGTGATTCAACCTCTCTTTCTCTGACCATAATCCTGAGATCTTTTTGGTCCCTAGGAGAGCTCCCCAACCTCTGTCCGATGCGTCGGAGTATAATTCTACGTCTGGGTTCCTTAATGTCAGGGAGAGACCCTCTTGCAATCTTTCCCTCGACATCCACCATCTCAAGTCGTTCTTGATCTCTTCCGACACTGGGAACGAATACGTGTCTGGTTGAGACTTCCGACACCAACTCGCTTTGAGATAAAACTGAAGAGATCTCATGTGAAGACGACCCAACTTTACAAACGTCTCTACTGATGATAACGTCCCTAGAAGACTCATCCATTCCAAGGCGGAGGAGGACTGACGATTCAGGAATTGGCTCACTTTTTTTGAGGCAAGATTCTATTCTTTTCGGGGACAGAAAAACCCGAAAAGTCTGAGAGTCCAGAATCATCCCCAAATAGGGGATCTTCTGGGACGGCACTAATTGAGACTTCTCCAGGTTGATGAGAATTCCCAATTGACTCGCTAATGACAGTGTCTTCCGTAAATCCTTCACGCACTGTGTCCTCGAACCCGATCTGAGAAGCCAGTCGTCCAGGTAAAATGCTGCATTTATGCCCAACATATGCAGCCATTTCCCCAATGGAGCAAGAACACGAGTAAATACTTGAGGGGCCGTCGAAAGGCCGAAACAAAGGGCTCTGAATTGATACGCCCTCCCTTCGAACACAAATCTCAGGAACTTTTCTTTGAACTCTGGTGAATCGGGACATGAAAGTAGGCGTCCTTCATGTCCAGGGACACCATCCAATCGCCTGGGCGAAGTGCCGACATCACAGAATGATTTGTTTCCATATTGAACTTTGTCTTCAGCACAAAAAGGTTCAATGCGCTTACATCTAGCACTGGCCTCCAACCTCCCGAGGCTTTGGGAACTACAAAGAGTCTGTTGTAGAATCCCTGAGAACTATCGAGGACTTCCTCTATTGCTCCCTTCTTGATGAGTGCATTGACCTCTGCTGCTAAAGCCAAAGCTCTCTCTGATCCTGGAGAATATGCTGTTAAGCTGATTGGTGTATCGGAGAGAGGAGGATCTAAAACAAAAGGAATCGAGTATCCCTCTCGAAGAACTTGAACTACCCATTGCTCTGCACCTCTTCGACTCCATTCTTCCCAAAAAAGATGGAGTCTTGCCCCTACTTGCACGTGAAGGAACGGCTTCTCACTTGTCCGAAGGTTTGGGGGGAGGTTTCTTTGAGGACTTGTACTGTGGACGCAAATTAGTCCTGGGTCGTTGCCACTTAGGTTTATTCCCTCGAAAGGGATGCTTCTGAAGCAGGAGAATGACTTTAGCTCCTGTCGGAGTAGGCTCTTTCGGACGTCTGGAAGACTGAAGAGGAGAGCATTAGTAGATTTCTTTTCTAAATCCGATAGAATTTGTTGAATGGTTTCTTCAGGGAGAAAAGATGAGATTTACAGAGAGGATCAACATGAGAGCCGACTTCTGGTTATTAGTGACTCCTTTAGACACGAAAGAACACCACCTTTCTCTCTTCTTCATCACTCCCATTGTGAAAAGGGCTGCTAATTCTCCTGAACCATCTCTAACAGCCTTATCCGCACAAGACAGAACTCCTAACCAGTCTGTGGCAAAATCTTCTTCTAAAGACTGACAGTCTTCAATCTTGCGAGCTAAAGAGGCAATAGTCCAGTCAAAAAAACTAAATACCTCAAATACTTTAAAAATATTCTTCACCAAATGGTCCAGCTCTGAAGAAGAAAACAAAATTTTAGCTGACGAAAAAGCTGCTCTTCGTGTGAGTCCCCACTAAACCGGAGAAGTCTCCCTGGGAGGAGGCAGACACTCCCAAAGAAGGAACTTCTCCAGTTGCGTAGAAGCGATACGCTTTACTCTGAAGCTTAGAAGGTGGGAAAGCAAACGAAGCCTTACCTGTTTCCCTCTTCTTAGAAAGCCACTCTGTTGACTCCTTAAGGGCCTGCTTCGAGGACTGAGAAAGAACCAGTTTAGGTAGACACGAATACGCTGTCTTCCTATCTTTAACGAACATTGAAGGCGGTGAAGACGGAGAAGCAGGTTCAAAGTAATCTGGATAAGTGGACAGGAAAAATTTTAAGAAGACTCGAATAAGCCGACGAATCCTTGTCATCTTGATCCAAAGCTTCCTCTTCAGACTGCACGGAAGCAGAGTCGAAATCAGGCTTATGTTCTACCCACCCCCGGTGGAGGATTTCAACAAACTCATAAGATCCTGGAAATGCTTCTTAAATGGAGCTAAGGTAGAATTGTCTAACACTGTAGAAGTCGATGGTCTTTCAGTCGAAGAACGATTCTTTCTAACAGGTGAAGTCTCCGCACCACGAGTCGACACAGGCGAACAACCAGTCGAAATTCCTATCGACTCACGAGAGGGGAGTCGAAACAAAGACGAGCGAATACGGCTTCTCTGGACAGTAATACGGAGTCGAACGAGGCGACCGAGCCGAAACTGCGACCGAGACTCGCTTGGGAGAGTCGAGCGATCGTGAAAATTATCACAAAGTTTAGTCGAGAGCCATTGCTTTTAGCCGAAAAATGCGACTGCGGAGGAGATTCACTAAATATCACATCCGGAGCAAAACTACACGAAGGTTGAGGACTCCAATGCCTCTTAAACTTCTTAACAGGAGTCGGTGACGAATCACCCGCAAGAATCGAATGTCTTTTTAACGGTCGAGACACCAAATCACCTCGCCTTTTGCGCACTGGCGATTGCACTTCCGAATCAGAAGACAGACGAGAATCACAAACACTAACACCTTTCCACATCTTTTTGGACGACACCCGCGAGTCGACGGAGTCGACGGCTGACCGTGGGCAAACTCCCCCAGACTCCTTCCGACCTCCGGTATGTCTTCTCCCGGTTGCGGGGGAGCGGGACAGTGACCTTCGTCTGGGAGTCGAGGGGGAACGGACAAAACCGCCTCCGCAGGCGCAAACATTAACACTTTGCACTGCACTAGATTTCACTGTACTATCTACGAAAGCTTTAAAAGACATTCCTAACTTCATACTGATTCAGCTAACACTTCGAACTTTTATCCATCTTAGACTCAAGCAAGGCAATGGTGTTGGGTTCGGAAACATGGGCAACTTAACAGGGGTAATCAAAGGAGAAGTAGGAGGACTATTAATTGGAGAAATATTCTCTAATAAAGGAGAGGCAAGAGAAGACTTATTTGTCTCCGAAGGAACAGGAGTAGTTTCTAACCTATTCTTACTACTAGCCCTAAGAGCTGCCTTTCCTCTTCCTATCTTTCTCCATTTTCTCAGCATGCGATCTAACCGCCTTCCATCCCTGTTCATCCAATTCAATTCTTTACATTCATCACATGTCACATCCATACCATTACAATTTTGTCCTCTGCATTTAGTGCACTTAGAGTGCGGATCGTGACATAACTTAGCTAATCTTGTTTTGCAGCCAGCGCTGCAAAACCTTACAGCAGATGAACTAGAATCTGACATAATTAGCAATAATGACAAAAAACTGAATAGAGATAGCTAACTGGCAAGAAAAAAAACCCAAAAACTTGTACATCACCAAACAAAAACCAAAATCCAAAATGGCGACGCAGGAGACTGCAGCGAAAATCTCACAGGTGTTACCCCGTGAGCAGCAGAAACGAAAATTGACGGTAGAAGGCTAGCAGTACCCAGGGTTCCCGGATGTGGGCGGGTCTTGTATCACCTATACTTAAGATAGCAACGCCGCTGGCGCCAACAATTTGAATTTCGACTGCCGTAGGTAAGAAGCTATAAGCTATGTAACTGTTCGGTAAGTCACTTATGTGAAACTTACCTGTCAGATATATATATAGCTGAATCCCACCGTTGGAGGTGGGAAGGGACAGAATAGAAGGATTTTGGGAAACAAATGCATGCAGATGATTTACATCTTGGTTCCACCTGTTAGCATAGCTGACTTCGTGATTACTGTCACCAAGTCTGCTTCTGCTTTACTAGAGTTGCCAGCGAGGTAAGAGACCTATATAAAAGTTGGTGCCTCCGATGATCTGTCAACGGGGCGTGACCACAATGTGACTAGAACCATATTGCCTACCATGAGGGCTAAGAAGTAAAATATATATATATATATACGTGTATATATATATAATATATATATATATATATATATATATATATATATATATATATATATATATATATATATATATATATATATATATATATATATATATATATATATATATATTATATATATATATATATATATATATATATATATATATATATATATATATATATATATATATATATATATATATATCACCACCTGACCAACCTAGCCAAAGTTAAGGTGTTTTAACTAAGGCTTAAGAGTTAAGAAGTCGCCATTGGCGGCGACTCAATAACTAAATTAAGAGCTCTTCCTAACCATTTTCTACAGGATAGGATAAGTGGTACTTCTTGCCCCCAAGATTGTGTCTGCAGACACGTATGACCCTAGCGAGCAGCAGATCTCATATGCCGTCTTCACATCCCGCAGGAAGTGTGAAGCGAACACAGAGTTGCTTCGCTAAAACGTGGTACTCAGTATGTTACTGAGTGCCATGCTCTGTTGAAATGCTTCCGAGGCCGCGCCCTCACCTCGTGAGCATTCAGATCATGATATCAAATCTTTTGTGCAAACAATGAAGGAGCCTTTTTTGAAAGAACTCCTCAACACTAATGCCAGGGTGTTCTTTGATATGGGCAAGTCTGGTCTTTTTTCGGAACACTGCAGATGTCCGAAGGACTTTGACTTCTTTAGTTTTATGTAGCTAAAACTTGAGACCCGACAGGGCACAGGACTCTCTCTGGCTCTTGCCCAATAACTTTTGCCATCCCTTGATTCCAAGCTCCTGGCCCAAGGACTTGACGGGTTTCCATTCTTAGGCCACAACGGAAGGTTTAGCGAACACACCGCATTGTGTTCCCTAAAGCCAAAACTTCTAGTCGTATCTAGAGTGGTTAGAAAATAGGCCTTTTTGGTCACGTGCAATAAGTTAACCAAAAGGAGAGGTTCGAAAGCTTTGACATCAAGAACTTCAGACTACGTCTAAGTTCCATATAGAAAGCTTCGATCTGGCCACCCTGCACAGTCAGTCCGTCTGTACTAAAGTCAGGTGACCGACCAGTAGACCAGTCAGACGAATCAAGGACAGCAAGGCTGTACCCTGAAGACCATAAGGCACTATTCTTCGCTGAAGGATGAGTGTCTGGACTGCCTGGGCGATTCAAGCTAAGCAAACCTTGGGGGGTGTGTCAACGCAACCCCACGTCGTTAGCGAATCAACTCCTGACTCGAGCTTCTGGTGCCAGGAGAAAGGAGCGAGGAGCAAAAAGGCGATTCAGTCCCGAAGGACGAATGCCTGACAGTCCAACCTGGTCTCATGTAAAACGATCATCGGGGGTGGTATAACGCAACCGACTTCGTCAACAAGAAACTCAGGGCTACCATATGTCGCCTGATCTCGCACGAGTGTCTGACTCCGAGAAAACAGGTGAGACAAAAAGTAGATGGTGAGCGAGTTTCGAGATTCCACAGAACTCAAAGATCGTGAAGGGCTTTGTTGTTTGACAGAAGCAAATCTCTGAGCCCAAAGGCCATCAACACATATTTGCGTATTCTTTAATATTGTGACTGCCAGCTTATCCCATTCCTCAAACGGAAAGGAAGACGGTAATCTTATGCTGTCAACATCTCGATAGTCCTGAACGTGGTCAGACTCAGAGCGGAGAGGTTATAGGTACCTTTCGTGTTAGAGTAGACCGACTCTCTCGGAAAAGGTCCTTGGAAAGTGAACTAGGAAGGACGTGACCTCTGTGAATCTACTAGGATCTTGAAGGCCAACATGGGGCGATCAGCGTCATTGTCGCTCCCTGTGACGTCATAAATCATCTTATTACAATTCCTAAGCGTTTGAAAAAGGGGAAAAGACTAAACATCCATCCCCGTTTAATATCATAGGATGGCGTTTAATGGTACCGCTCTCGGATCGAGAATAAGGGAGTAGAGAAGAAGAAGCCTCTTCGTCCTCAACATAGCATAGAGATGAATAAAAGGACGTCCCTAAAGTCTCCACAACTCTCAATGTACTTCTAAAGAAAGAATCCACTCGGAAGTCAGTAGTTGCTGCCGACGATCGAGACAATTCGTACGGACTTTTGCAATCCTGTAACGAACCTCTAGAGGATCGTTACATTTTACGCTGTTTTTATAATAGGCTCTTTCTCGTAAACCCGAACAGGGACCGAGAGAAGATACTTCCTAGATATGATGAGAGCTGTGGAAGATCAGAGTTTGATATGGACCACTGGTTCCAAAACTCGTTTGTTCCGACACGGCATACAAACCTTCGGTCCTTTTACAATAAGGAAGGTACTAGCGGCAGCGGGATAGGTCGTAAGCTTTCGAACAAGGGGTTCGTAGTTAACTGCTTGTCCGACAGCTCGCGCGCGCGCGACTGGGAGGTAAACAAATCACTTTTGCTTTCGGCCTCACAGTGGATGGACGTGTGTGTTCGCTCTCTGCCGCTGCTCGTCGTTTGCTTTCTAAGTTTGTTTGTAATTGTGTATGAAAGAGCTTGTAAGTACAATTATTCTCTCTTCTCATATTAATTACTCCTGCAAGTGAATAATGATGGAATCTCCTCGCCTCGCTATCCCCAAGGAGACTTTGCCGTGGGATCGAAGGGCGCAAATGCGGGAAGTTTAGATCATTCCCGGAGATTGACCCTCATGTTTTGTGTGCTCGTGCCGGGGGACGCGAATGCACCCGGGCCGAGCCCTGTGATGTGTGTATTGACTGGTCGGAGGCGCAGTGGACATTGTATGAGGGCAGGAAGAAGCGAAGGCCTGCAAAGGAGTCGTCGGAAAGCTCTCCCGCGACTCCTTTGGTGACGGACACTTCGTCTTCTTTCCTGCGCCGCGTCAACTTCCACGTCTCGCGCCTTCCCCTTCGGGGGGGGTGTCTAGGTCCTTCTCCTCTCCCGACGTGTCGAGTGTGGAGGAGGGCGCTAGATACCCCGACGTAGAGTTGTATTCGGGGTCCTCTATCCGCTCGTCTTCGCGCGAGCGGGTAGAGGATCCTTCTAATCACCCGACTTTTGCCTCCTCAGGTGCGGTTGCCGTGAAGGATGACCTCGGACAGGTGTGGGCATCGTTGGGACTGCAGGGCGTGCCGAGTGTCCAGGGGCTGCTCTATCATCTCGCTGGCTCCGTGGCGGTTACGCATGCAACGGTCACAACCACCACCACGACCCTGACAACACCCGGCTACGCGTCACCTCCTCACCTGGTGTACACCCAGCACGCGGTCTCTGTAACACCCACAACATCGGTGCAGGGGCCAGTCGCCGTAACTCGGGTGGGAGTGTGATGCCGCCACCTGGGTTTGCCGTGCTGCCGCGACCGGACTTCATGTGCCCGAAGAGCTCGCCCCTGGACCTCCCACCGGTACCGATGACGTCTGTGCCGCTGGTTCGACCAGCTGTACCACCCTCTCAGTCTGCCGTACCTGCCGTGACCACCGCTGCTGTTCCTGTTCCTGCTCCTGCCGTCTCTACTGCCGTTCCTGTGATGCTCGCACCTGCTGATGTTGTTCCTGTTCCTGGCGCCGGCTGCTTCCCTCCCCGATGCTGGTCTGTTCGACAGGTACGTCCGGGCCCTGTTGCTTCGGCAACAGCAGCCCCGGCTCCGTCCTGGATGACAGACCTGACGTCGGTCCTGAGGAGGTTGACGAAGAAGAAGAAGAAGAGGAGGAAGGTGTCGTCGTCGTCTTCATCGTCTTCTTCGTCGTCGTCGTCTGCCGCCTCTTCCCCTTCTTCTTCTAAGGCTCCCCCGCCTAAGAAGAAGAAGGTCGCCTCCCCCCCCCCTAAGAAGTCTCCTTCGGGAGCTTCTAAGGGCCCGTCTCGCTCTGGTGAGACGGGGGGGGGTTCTTCCGCTGGTCGCCCTGCTCCTTCGGGGTCGGAGCAGGACCCGTCTCTTCTCCCGCAAGGAAGAAGACTACGGGGACCAGAGGGGTGGTGCCGGCTAACACCGGCACTTCCTCACCTGCTGTCAGTGGTTCGGCCACAGCAGCAGGATCCGGCTCGGCCGCTCGTTCGCGGAGAGGTACCGAGTGTACTGGTCGCCTACCAGCGACCGTGCATTGCCAGGAACCAGACCTCTGAGTCCGCTCAGCGTCAGGTTCACGGCACGGAGCGGAAGACTGGTGACAGCCGCTCACGCTACTCTCACCAGACCAGCTCTCGCTCTCGCGGCGAGCAGCTGGCTACCCGGCGGACGTGACGGTCCATGACCGGCCACGGGCTGAGGCTGGGAAGAGGTCCCCCCGTTCGTCGCACCAGCCACGGCTGGTACCAGCGAACTGACGCACGTGAGGATACGCACCGGTCTCACCGTACAGTGGAACTCGCCGGTCGCCTGACCGTCGCTCTCACAGAGAGCGATCGGGTACGGCGACCAGCACCAGCTCCTCTGACACACGAGACCGGGGCCGCTGTTCTCGGTCCAGCCGTTCTCCACAGCGAGACGGCTCGACTAGGTCTGCAGCTCGATCGCCACCGCGGGTTGACGATCGCCTGCAGTCCTCCAAGCCCGCTGGTTCTGCCAGTGAGCGAGGAGAGCGTCAGGTCTGCCTCTCCCATACCTTCAACCTCCTCGGGTTACACCGGGAGGGGCGAGGTATTGAGGAGTGATCGTGAAGGGTGCGCCCTTCAGGATCCCGCCACGTCGTCGTACGTACCAGGCTCGGTTCTCGGACCAGCCAGGTCGTACGCACAGGTGGTTGGAGGAGACCGAGAGGGGGCTGTCGCTGCTCCTCTCCTTGAGGGAGGTGGGTCTCGGAGGTGCTCCTGTTTGAGGGACTGGACGGTCCGACTCCACAGGATGCAGTCACTCCAGAGATCCAGAGGAACTTTGCCGAGGTTATTGCGCTGATTCGTCAGCACAACGACCTCGGGGAAGGATCGCCGCTCCCACCATCCGAGCCGACGTCCCGGCTCGAGTCGTTCTGGGGCCCGAAGAGGGAACCCAGACCGACGGTGGGTTTGCCGCGATCAGAGCTGGCTGACTCAGTGCTGGACCAAGTCGAATCGCTTGTCTCTGGACAGGACGGTTCTCTGAAGTCTGGCAGGTCTAGCAAGCTACTTCCACCTCCTCTGCTACGACAGCGGCGGTTTTACGTGCCATCTGAAGATCCGATGCCGCCCAAACAGGTGAACCCGGAGTTAGCTAGGCTGACTCCGGGTGTGTCTCTGCAACAGCTCCTGTCCGAGAACCTGTGGTTCTCGGCAGCAAGAGGCACTAGGCCTGGAATCTACCGCCATGGCAGCTTTCCAGGCCGTCTCCTGGCTAGATCTGTGTCCCTCACAGTATCTAAGGTCGCAGCCAACTCCGGGGAATTTCTCCCGAAGATGACTCGGCCTTCAGGAGACTTTGCCAGTCTGGGGGAAGAGCCATCTCTTTCCTTGCCCACCAGACGGTGAACCTGTGGGCCAACCTGGTCCTCCGACGAAGGGACGCTGTCCTTACTCGGGTTTCCAGGGCGGCCGGGCGTGAAGCGGCATTGGGACTTCGAAACGGACCTTTACGGAGTTCCACGTCTCTCTTCCCAGGAGAGATGGTGGACGCTGCGGTGGACAGACGGCGCACTGATGACAGTGACCGTCTGGTTCACCAGGCAGTCTCGAAGGCTTCTGGGCAGCCTCGGACTGCGGCCAAGTCTAAGAGCTCGGCTAGCGCTTCCTCGCTGCTAAGACGGTTGCTGCGTCGAAGCCCCGAGGAATGACTCTGTCTTCTTCGACTTCTAGCAAGGGGGGCCGTAACCAGCCCTCCTCCCAGCCCTCCTCATCCCGTGGAGGCTCTGGGAAGAAGTCGAAGAAAGGGGGGAAAACGCTAGGGGACGGCGTTCCCTCACCTGCTGCCGGAAGTGGGGGGGTGCCTGGCCAGCCATTGGGCAACTTGGCAGCGCTACGGCGCCGAGACCTGGATTGTAGATGTCCTTCGGGAGGGATATCTATTACCCTTCGAATCTCGGCCACCCCTCACCTCCAACCCGGTCAACAGCAGTCGTACGTCCCCGTCACCGAAGGACGAGCACTCAGACAGGAGATCAAGACCATGCTGAGCAAGAGAGCTGTAGAGATCGTCACGGATCAGTCACCGGGCTTTTACAGTCGACTCTTCCTGGTGGAAAAGTCTACGGGAGGCTGGCGCCCGGTGATAGATCTCTCTCCCCTGAACCGGTTTGTTCGCCAGACCCGGTTCACGATGGAGACGGCACGCTCAGTGCTCGACTCCATCAGGGAGAACGATTTCATGCTTTCAGTGGACTTGAAGGATGCGTATTTCCAAATACCCATTCATCAGTCCTCCAGAAAGTACCTCCGCTTCATCCTCGACGGGACGGTGTACCAGTTCAGGGCACTGTGCTTCGGTCTCTCAACCGCCCCACAGGTGTTCACGCTGAGTGTTCACTCTGGTGTCTGCTTGGGCCCATTCGCACGGATACGTCTGATGAGGTATCTCGACGATTGGTTAGTCCTGGCGAGCTCCCCGCTCGCAGTTGCTACAGGACAGGGATCGACTGCTCGAGTTCTGTCGCGATCTGGGGATCGTTGTGAACTTCGAGAAGTCCGATCTCAGAGCCCAAGCAGAGGATGAAGTACCTGGGTATGCTGATCGACACGGTAGCAGGGCGAGTCTTCCCCGCAGACTCGCGGATCAGCAGATTCAGAGAGGCAGCCAACCAGTTCCTGTCTCGGCAGGAACAGGTAGCTCAGCGATGGCAAGTCGTGATCGGACACCTGTCGTCACTCGAGAAGTTAGTCCCTCACGGGCGTCTTCACCTGCGGTCTCTTCAATGGAGACTAAAGGAGAGTTGGTCACAGCGACGGATCCCCCAGCTTTCCAGTGTCACTGACACAGGAGGTGAGGCAGGACCTAGCCTGGTGGCTCGACGACAGGAAACCTCTTAAGAGGAGTGCCTCTGCGCACTCCCCCCCCGGACATGCAGTGTTCTCAGACGCATCGACCGAGGGATGGGGCGCACACCTGGAGGAGTTTGCTGACTTCAGGAGTGGTGGGACGAGAACGACAAGCACCTTCACATCAATGTACTGGAACTCAAGGCAGCGTTCCTCGCTCTCCAAGAGTTTTCAGGACCGCTTGATGGACCATCAGTGGTGTTGATGTGCGACAACACCACGGTGGTGGCTTACGTCAACAAACAGGGGGGTCCTAGTGTCTCTCCCTTGTACCAGTTGACTCGGCAGGTGCACGAGTGGGCTCAGGCACACTCAATAGAGCTGTCGCACGCTACATTCCAGGGAAGAGGAATGTAGTAGCAGACACGCTCAGCCGTCGGGATCAGGTGATAGGGACCGAATGGTCTCTACACCAGGACGTGGCGGAAAGGCTCTTCGACCTGTGGGGGCGACCAGTCGTGGATCTGTTCGCCACCCGGCACAACAGGAAGCTCCAGGTGTTCTTCTCGGCCGTGCCGGACCCATGGGCAAGCTGCAGAGGACGCTCTTCAACACCCACCCGTGGGACAACTCTTTCGCCTATGCCTTTCCCCCCCACCCGTTCAGCTGATTCGCAAGGTGATCAGTCGAGCGCTGGTCACCCCGATCTCAGGATGATCCTGGTGGCTCCCAAATGGCCACAGGCCATTTGGTATCCGGACCTGCTGGCTCTTCTCGCAGGAGAACCGAGAGAGATTCCCCCTTGGCACAACCTTCTCGCCCAGCCACACGTCGAGCGGTACCACCGAGCAGTCCAGTCCCTACGTCTTCACGGCTGGCTGTTATCCACCATCTCTTGCGAACGAGAGGCTTTTCTCGTAGCGCAGCAACAGAGATGGCTGGAAACGTCCGTCAGTCCTCTGCAGCTGTGTACCAGGGGAAGGTGGGCCGTCTTCTGTGGTTGGTGTCGTAGACGGGGTCTATCTCCTCTCAGAGCCACTCTTCAGCAGGTAGCGATTTCCTCGTGTTTCTTCGCCGAGAGAAGCTCCTCTCAGTCCCCACAGTTAAAGGATACAGAGCCGCCTTGGCGCTCGTCCTGAAACTGAGGGGGTTGGACATCTCGAACTCGTTCGAGATCTCCTTGCTGATGAGGAGCTTCGAGAGGTCTTGCCCACCCAGGGAACTCAGGCCCCCCCCTGCGTGGGACGTGACTCTCGTCCTTAGGAGTTCTGACTCGAACACCGTTCGAGCCACTCCGAGAGTCGTCAGACAGGGATCTGACCCTCAAGACCCTCTTCTTGCTGGCCCTGGCATCGGCGAAGAGAGTAGGGGAACTTCATGGTCTTTCCTATGATGTACGACACTCCAGGGGATGGGGATCCGTGACGCTCGATTTCGTCCCGAACTTCGTTGCGAAGACTCAGAAACCGTCAGTCCATGATGACAGGTTCGAGTCATTCACGATTCCCTCCCTATTGGACTTCACCGATAATGATGCGGATGAGATGCTGCTTTGTCCTGTGAGGGCGCTACGGCGCTATCTGAAGAGAACTCGACACCTCAGGCCTGAGTGTCGACGCCTCTTCGTTAGCACCGGGGTGGGGCACCAAGAAAGAAGTATCCAAGAACATCTTTCATTCTGGCTGCGTGAGGTCATCAGGAGGGCGTATGAGGCTGATGGTAGTGAACGACATCCGTACGTCCCGTCCGAGAGCTCACGAAGTCAGAAGTATTGGCCCCCCCTCGTTGGCGTTTCGCAAGAACAACTCTCCGTGGCGCAGGTCCTGAAGGCAGGGGTCTGGTCTAACCAGACTACCTTTACGTCCTTCTACCTTCGGGATATTGCCCACAGGTCCTTGGATACCTTTTTCCTTGGGACCCGTGGTGGCTGCTCAACAAGTTGTGTAGCTAACCCAGACCCTCACAGGCTGAACAGCATCGAGTCCTGGTGTGACTGTGTGGATGGATGTGTGAGTGAGTGAGTGACTGGCTCTCTCCTTCCCATCTTTTCCTTCCCTACCTGTGGGCAGAGGGCCATGGTCGTCACTACGCTGGATGAGGACGAGATGCAGGTGAGCTATATGACAGAGCCCATCCTATCCCTTTCACTAGGATAGGAGCAGAATATCCACCACTTCCTTCTACAATGGGGGGGAAGTGGATGCCTACAAGAGTCAAACCCATGACTTTATATTTGCTCCTGTACAGGAACAAGTTCTTGCATTGCTGGTACGAAGAGATGCGCATGCCCCTCTCTTAGTACTCGGTCCAGAGGTCTGACCATTGATCCTGCGGTGCACACCCCGATCATCGACAGAGGCTTGGATCCCTCCCTCTCTATACGACCAGGGAGGCTTCCAAGGTTGGGCGAACACCAGTCTGTTCACAAAAGACTCAGATTCCACCCACCAAGAAGTGAGTCTTCCTATTGTAAAAGGACCGAAGGTTTGTATGCCGTGTCGGAACAAATGACAATTTATTTGTCCAAAATTGCATTTTTCCTAACTATACAAACCTGAGGTCCTTTTACACATAGCCCCACCTCATGCCACCCCTCACTCTGCAGTTTTGCTTGGGCCAAAGCAAAAGTGATTTTGTTTACCTCCCAGTCGCGCGCATGCGCGCCTGTCGGACAAGCAGTTAACTACCGAACCCCTTGTTCGAAAGCTTACGACCTATCCAGCTGCCGCTAGTACCTTCCTATTGTAAAAGGACTCAGGTTTGTATAGTTAGGAAAAATGCAATTGGACAAATTGTCATTTCGAGGACTGGAGGGATGACCGAATTGCTTCCACTTCTCTCAGATTATGATCCAGGACATCTGAAACCCTCTCCAGATGTCCGGCACCTTCTTTCTATCACCTCAGGTGATACTTGACGCACTGAGAGATGTTCAGAATCATTCCTAGATCTCGAATAAAATTTCAGTTTCCCGGAAGGAAAAACAAATAGAGGTCAGAATTGCAGCCTATTCAGAGAAACAAACTTCTTTAGGAAGGAAATGGTCCCCAGCAAGCTCATCCATTCCCTCACACAGTATGTTTACTTCCCTGATAAGGCTGCGCTTTACCTAAGCAGGAGAGCATATAATAGTGCAATGTTGCGGTAGACTCGTAGTCCTATACCGTGCGTAACGAGCACCAAAGAAGAAGAGATATCTCTGTTGAACATAGTAAGGCAAAAACGAATGCAATGTTTATTCATTCATTAAGGAATCCCCTCAATCTTAGGCTAAAGTCCGTGATTGTAGGGCAGAGATACAGTTAGTCAGTCAATCCCGCAGGAGAGACGTAACCGCCAGCACAGAGATACGGTTATTCAGTCAATCCCGCAGGAGAGAGAGACGTAACCTACCGCGCATGACACCGCATGAGCTGGTACTGGCTCGGTTGGACTGGAGGACAGTCACGGCAGCAGCTTACGAACGTCATCTCTTAACTTTATGTCTGGGTTGCCAGCTACCCTATTCTACGAAGAAATAGGTCCGTTATTTTTGAGCAGAAAGAGACTCTCAAGCTGGTATATTTAAGCGAAACAGAAAACGCTAAATATATAGATGCGTTTGTGTCGTCATAACACTACCATACAACGGTAAAAGATAAATCGGAAACTCCTGGAAGGCTGCAGGGAGTAACGATTAAATGTCCTTAAAATAATAGACAATAGACCTCTCGGTTGCCATCCGAAGAGGTAACTACAGCAAGCGTATATGACTTGAACCAACCAGTAGTAAAATAACGCAAAATATGATATTATATTACAATAAAGTTTGTTCATACTTACCTAGCAGACATATATATAGCTGAATTCGGAAATACAGCTACATACATATCTGACAGGCAAGTTTCATGAACAAAACTTAGAGAATTGAAGCAGACAGCTCAAGCTTCTTATGTTATTGGACATAAGCGTTCATTGACGTAGTCTACAAGTCTATTTCTTGTACGAGTCTGCGAATGACGAATGAGAGCTCTTCCGAATCTTGTCAATAAGAGCTTATTCGCTTACGCAATATCAAGTTAATGAGATGTTTGTCAATGAGAACTAACCCATTTACGGGACAAAGAGATATTTTGTCAATGAGGGGATACCCACTTACTTGACAAAACGATAGTATATTGTCAATGGGGGAAGTCACTGAATTAACAAAACGTAATCCAGGAAGTCGAGCATTTTATTTTATTTTTCCGATTCCCGTCTCAAACGAGGAAGGGGCAAGAATCCTGTTAAGAGACTGGGCTTACGGCAGGTAGAATGACGATGTTCAATTCGGCAGCGTAGTCCCGACTAGAAACTAACAAAATCTATCATCTGAAAAACCTTTCAGATGGGCTAAAAAGCTTGCAAATTATCCGAGAGAGGAAGAAACTCTCCAACCAGCTTCCTCTCCCGTATCACAACTAATGCCTGCTAAAGCTTAAAATTTATTGGCAGTATGGCAAAGGAAGTCCTGTCTTGCGCTTCCTCTGAAGAGTGCCTTTTGATGAGTGCCTTTGCAAGAATCCTACTGAACGTTGCCGAGAGTCCTGACGTGCAGGACGTCGAGCCTTTACATAACCCGTAACTGCCTTATCGCAAAGTCTTGACTGCGGTAGAGAAAAATGATATTGTTATGATACAATAAAGTTTTATACATACTTACCTGGCAGATATATACTTAGCTATCGACTCCGTCGTCCCCGACAGAAATTCAAATTTCGCGGCACTCGCTACAGGTAGGTCAGGTGATCTACCGCCCTGCTCTGGGTGGCAGGACTAGGAACTATTCCCGTTTTCTAATCATATTCTCTCTTCCACCTGTCTCCTGCGGGGAGGCTGGGTGGGTCTTCAATTGTATATATCTGCCAGGTAAGTATGTATGAAACTTTATTGTATCATAACAATATCATTTTCATACATTCAACTTACCTGTCAGATATACATAGCTGATTGACACCCTTTGGTGGAGGGCAAGAGACAGCTAACTAACTGACTAGACAGGTAAACAACATATGTTGTAGGTATAAATAAACCTTAGTTCCTACCTTATTAGATGGAAGACTTCGAGGCTACTGCCCAGGAGTCTGCTTCATCTCAAGAGCCTTAGCGAGATAGTGATCTGTGGCCAAGAGTTTCTTGTGGATCTGTCGATGGGGTCTCTTCCACTTACTCGACAGAACCTAACTGGCGTTTGTCAATGGGAGCACATCCGCTTATATGACAACACGCCTTTATTTAAGGAGCACACAACCGATCCCGATCACCCGATCCTAACCCGTGTTAGTTCTAAGATTGCACAGAGTTATCCCCAAACTCTTGGCAAACAACCACAAACTCGAAACTCATACATACAAAAATAAAAAATTTTTTACCCCTCTAATAGTCAGCTGTCACTCGATTTCCAAATGAAGCGAAGTGAACGGCCGCTCGTGCGACAACTGACACTCCCAAGCACAGGAAACACGAGAACACATCTGACAAGAGGGTTACGTACACTATTTAAGGATCGGTGCTCTCTCCTTTACCCAGAACCGTCTGTGCTGACACAAACGGACCTAAAGAAAAACATTTCTCATACGTAAACTCGCACGTCCTTTTAAATAATGAGATGCAAACACGGAGTTGCATCTCCAATAAGTTGCGTCCAAATGTTTTTGAGTGACATATTTCTTTGGAACGCCACAGAGGTTGCGATTGCCCTAACTTCGTGGGCTCTCACTCTTAAAAGATTAAAAGAATCATCTGGACAATTCTTATGAGCTTCCATAATAACACTTCTAACAAAGAAGGCTAAGGCGTTCTTGGACACTGCTCTCTTGGGGTCTTTTACTGAGCACCAAGACCTTTTTGCGAACCCCCCAACTGCTTCTTCCTGTCCAGATAAAATTTTAGAGCTCTAACTGGGCAAAGGGATCTTTCTGCCTCTCTGCCCACCAAACTAGAAAGTCCTTTCACACCTCGAAGTTCCTGGGCCAGGGATTCGAAGGGTTTTCGTTTTTGGCAAGAAAGAGAGACTGAAATGAACAAATTGCAGAGTCT
>NC_087218.1:41934207-41944207 GCF_015104395.2 Macrobrachium nipponense
TAAGAAGAGCCCTTACTGTAAATAGCATGTAAGCGCAAGGTTCAATACAGAACATACTAGAAACCTAACCAACTCACTAATGTACTTGGGTTACTGATGGTTATTACTATATACTACATACATAGTTACTATACACAGGATGACACTACTGAGCGTGCCACATACGACATGAATTTCTGATTGTTCTCTGCAGTATCCTTTTGTTCTTCAGCTACACTTTTTTTTTTTTTTTTTACTCTTCAACATATGCTTTGGTCTCTCCACACATAACTGTCTAACTCCTTGTACTTTACCTTGATCCTATTTTCATCACCATTTAAAAAAAAAAAATGTTATAGGCTAGTATTTTCTGAATTATGGAATGTGACTCAAGTGGCCTCACTGAGTCATATTTCTGTACTTTACAATGATGCTAATACAGTAATAGCGAGGAAGAATGATACAGCATTCCACAATGTCATGCAACATAAGAATACTACATAAGCTAGCAGTAACATAAAAAGAATAAACCTAAACAATACCTTAAAGACAGGTACCTTCCTTCATTTTCAAAAACTCTTTTGATGCTAGGTACCTATATTTAGGTACCTATATTTTGAGACTTAGGCAAATTTAATTCCTCTGACTGCTACCCTAAGCATATGAAAGTTTAGGAATGCACTAGCCTCATAAAGACTACTATGCCAAGGGGTCTTTGGTAAAGTTTGGTTTAGTATTACCAAGCCTAACTTACACTGTACAAATCAGAAACCTAACCTAAACTGTGATCCTTCAATACTAATGTCTTAAAAGTGAAAAAATATAAATCACAAGCAAGCAAAGTCTAACAAATTTCAAGGCCCCTTCATAAGCTAGTGTCTATATGTGGAATGGAATATAAAATTTAAGCCAAAGGCCAAGTGCTGGGACCTATGATGTCATTCAGCACAGAAAGGCTAAGTGAGAGTAAAATGGTTTTAAAGGTTTAAGAGGAAGAAAAACTTGCAGCTGCCCTATCCAATACCTGTTAAGGAGGGTGGAAAGTAAGAGGGAAGAAAGAGAATATGTTGAGGTACAGTAAAAGAAATGAAGGAGGGTTCCAGGTAGGAGCCAAAAGACACTACAAGGAACCTTAAGTAATGCTTACAGTGTGCCACACAAGGTGCACTGAAGGCACTACCCCCAACTGGAGATATAAAGTGCCTACGAGAGAGACAAGTAATTTTAGTTTGCGAACACTGGGCAATGAACAAATTACACTAAACTAGCCTATTGACCTACAATTGTAAATTATTGGAACCACATAGCAGGCCAGGTGTAAGAAAACTACAGCCCGCAATGCAGCCCACCAAATGTTAGTAAATTTCAAAGAGAAGGGTTATTTTGTCTTAAAAATGTATTTCATGTGAAGTTCCTACTTTAAAATAATGGTACACAAATGGCGGTAAATACTATGGTCACCAGCTGACATGCCACAGTAGGTAGCTAGGTAGCTAGTCTTCAGTTTTACCAGTTAGACCAGTCAGACCTAAGTAAAATCTACAGACCTAAGTAAAATTTACTGGCCTCACCATTGTTTAAGCAAATCTCATCCAAAACCTGAAATATCCTTCCTGCAATTTATCCATAGCATCATAACCGAGCCACTCACCTGAAATATCAAACGAGTGCCAATGATGTCCCATTTCGTTGCATTCGTATTTGTCTTTAATTATCGCTTTACCTAGGCAAGAGCCTGTTCGGTTTTCTACAATACTAAAGAACCACTGGCTCCAAAAATACCAGAAGCACGTCCCAATCAGCAGTCTGGACATGTGCCTCTTGATCACTTCCCGTCGACCGCAGCCTATTGTTGCACTTGTTAGTAATATAAAAGCTCCAACAACCAGGATCATCCATGCCCACGCCACTTTGACGAAATACACATTGAAAACATTATCCTTCATGCCCATATAAACCTTTGGCAGCGGCAAGAAATCACATATGAGAGACCCAAAGAACAAGCCAATGGAATACAGAGTTATTTTAACTTCCGTCTGCACAAACAAGACTTTGCGGCAACCGTGGACAAGGATAAGACTCAGGACGTGTTGCACAGACGCTTGTTCAGGCAAAGGTTTGGTTCCTTTAGCAGCCCAACGACCTTTCTCAATAGGGGGTCGACAGGACTTGAAGGATTGGCCCGTGACGGACGAACCCCGGCCCTTCTTCGGTTGAGCACCTCCTGCAGAAGGCATCGCGACGGGAGACTATCTCTCACTTTCCTTGGTTCAAAAACCCAAGCCGGGATCACGGTACGGCCACGTCGCCATTGACAAACGTGGGGACGTCGTCTAATCCAACACAGGTATCACCTGGCTCTGGGGCCAAATCTATTTCTGGACCAGTCATGGCCGCTCGGTCATTTGCTTCCCATTCCTCCGCTTTCGGGAAATCGGTACGCCGTTATTCAAAGGAGCTCACAAAAGTCGTTGTCACATCTAACAAACTTATGACCTTCCCTTAAATGTTTTATGCAGACGCCAACATGTCACTCACATACAGCGGTAAAACGATTGTTAGAGAGTGGCCCGTCTCGGGATTTGATTTCCTTGCCCTCTGTTAGCAGACGACCGACGAAATGTTTTGTTTACTTCCTGGGACCTGTAGTTGCCAAAAGGCACCGGTATCAATGAAAAACGAAAATATTTTTAAAACGTTAATTCTGAAGGCATTTTTACACTCTCATTCTACCAAATAACTAGTTATTATATTTTCGCGATCACTGATCAATTTACAAACAAAACTCATTTGATATCGCATTGTTTTCAATTTCCAGCGGAGAAATTGAATTACCTATCTTTAGGGAACGAACTTATAAATCACTGGGCAACAGTTACAATTAAAGACATCTCTGCTTCTGTAGCAAATTAAAAGACGCTGCGTACTAGATTACGCAGTTTGTACTACGTAGTGCCGTACTATTTGCCTAAAAGCTAGAGATGTAAAACTGTTTTATCAGACAAAGGAATACCAGTGCGTACATTACAAAGAAATACCAATGCGTAAGACGTTCACAGTGTGATTAGTCAGTTTCCAATTAAAGCATTAGAGGAAGAGTTTTGGGACTTGACAGACGGTGGGTACAAGATGCAATTCTACGTAATAGCCTACGAATTTTTATACTAACAACGGAAATTTGCCAAGCATGTGGTTTACGTAGTATTAAAAAATTAAAATATTTGTTACAAGGAATATCACAAGAAGGAAAATGTAAATTATTTAATTGCGTGGTTATAATTTTGCTCACTCAGGGATTATCTCAAGACACCTACCTTACTTTAGAAAAATGTTTATGAAGGTCCAGTCACGTCTCTTATATTTAGGTGATAAAGCTTAAAACCGGCTGGCATATGGTAAAACACAGATGGAAACGATATTAATTAAAACAATGTTCTAATAAGTACTTGGAAAGGAAACGTTCTCTCTCTCTCTCTCTCTCTCTCTCTCTCTCTCTCTCTCTCTCTCTCTCTCTCTCTCTCTCTAATATATGGAACTAATCCCGGTTAGGAGAAACCACTCAAAACCAACTGAAACTATTATGGACTGATGAGTCGGTGCCATCGTAAGTATCATACATAATAAATCACATACCCTCTATTGGTAGGGCTCTTTTAAATCAAAACTTCAGTCGAAAATTGTACCTTGCCATTCAGGCAATTGCGGTATATATACATAATCAGTTTCGGTGGGAATCTTGTATGTTAATCTTCAGCGCAAATCTTTCTTTTATTGCTGTGTTTTGACAATGGCGGTAAGATTTCCATCATATTGATCAATCTCTTTTGAGTATAGTTTTCTAAATGAAAGTTTATTTTATTATCTTGGCAATGGTGATTAAAACTGTATAACATACACACTCGTGGCACTTTCCTGTCAGTCTTTAACCTTAAGCATGTCTTTTGCTATTTGGGTAGTTGCTCAAATTCCATCATATGCCCAATTTCTTTGGGAGTCCTGTTCGTCAAATAGCAGTACATAATACTAAGCCTTGATAACGAGTAGCTGGAGGCGAATTCCAGCGCATCTCGATCTATTTGATAAGACCCCTTTATTATATTATGTAATTTGAACTGAAATGCCGCATATTGTTTACGTCCATGTTCAGTATTTGGGAAGACCTTCAATCAAGGCCAAAGTAACCGATACATCAGACCTCTGACCTGTACGGATTTGGTCATAGGCCTAATCAACTCATTCAAACTGCAATACTCTTAAATCTTGAAATAACATTACGAGTCTTGCATGAGCGTTCATGGGTGACAATGAGGCCCGTGATGGAACGCAAAATCTTCAATTTTTTTTATTTCCAAATATTTACTTACGATAAACCAGGCACAACTTTACGCCCAATATTTCTGTAAAACTATAGGATATGAAAGCATTTGACTCAGTCCTCCCTGAAATAAAAACCTGCAATATCAATTTACAGAAATAAGAAAATCGTTTATTGCAAATTATGTAAGAGATGCAGGTCTGAAAGTCTACTTAACGTTTAATAAAAGCGCGCCTTAGGAGAACTTTTCAAGTCATACTAAAATTTAAGTAGGCGTTATGACTGTTTTATGTTGAACGCCATGTTTAGCCCGTGAGACAATAATAAAGTTATCAAGAGCTTCATGGAAATACTAGACCGAATGTAAAATATGCGGATAATATCCTCTAATTAAGATGTATATCTTCAAAAAGCCTTAGCAGGGCTTCAATCAACATGGGTGTAGCCAGGGTAGGACTGGGGCCTGGGCGCAAATTTCCTTGCTAAGGAAGTAGCGCCGTCAGTGCACCTCATGTGGTACACCGTAGTCATTACTTAAGGTTCTTTGCAGCGTCCCTTCGACCCCTAGCTGCAACCCCTTTCATTCATTCTCTTCCATCTTACTTTCCATCCTCTTCTAACAATTTTCCTCCAGTTAGCACACCTTTCAAACCTTTTTACTGTCAATTTCCCTTTCAGCACTAAATGACCCCATCGCTCCCAGCGCTTGGCGTTTGCCTAAATTCTATAGTCTATCATTTATCTAACTTAAAGCAGCAAAAGTAAAGAAATACAAATACGTAGTACCTTGCAAACTGTAATCCATACAAATGCTATAGTACATGTTATGCCATTAAAAAGCGCTGAAAAAATGCTAAGGATATTTTACAAAAATAATTATTTCTATTCCACATTATTTCTATCTAGTAAACTGAAAACTTTAATTGTTAGTTCACATATTAAAATTAACCTTTAATCCATGAGAATCTGTACGCTTCTTGTAAGCATTCCTAAGCAAGGCCTAATTTGCTCTTAACAGTTTCAAACATGTTTTTCCTTTGACTGCCAAGCTCTATGACAATAATTCAGCTTCTGATTTCATCCTGACTTACACATTCTTGTTCCTTTGTAAAGCAGATCTATCCCTTGCTTTGGGATTAAGCCCTACAATTATTTCTTCCTTTGATTTATTTTGATCGAGCCTGGGCAAGAAAACAGCATCAGCTCTCCAGTTCCATCGCTTAAAAAAAAAAAAAAAAAAAAAAAAAAAAAAAAAAAAAAAACCGTCCATGATATTTTACGAAAGTCCATTAAAATAAAGGAATTTTATAAGAACACTACGCCTCCTTACCCCCTATCTATAACCCAAGAATAAGTAACATAACGCAAACGCAAAATAAATAAATCAAATGAACAAATAAAGCTAATTCCAGGACCTATTTATATTCCCAAAACGCGCAGACTGATAAAGCTTCCGGTAAGTGAGGGCGGGAACGCCGAGGCTCAACCCGTCATATATTAATATGAGAGCGGAGGAGTTTTCTAGGACATAAGAATTGAGATTAATCACGTTATTTAATTACCAAAATGTGCTCAGCCAGCCTTCATCACCGCCACCAGCCACATGAAAAATTAGCCGCACTGTATTTTAATTATAGCGCCAAGAATTGTGTTCGTTGACACGGCGTTGGGAGGGTCGACGGTTGGTTGGAGTGGGTGGGGATGGGGGTGTAGGGGAAGGGGGACACGGTAGGGGACGACGACGCCATAAGGAAAGGATGGTGTGGGGAAGGACTATTTGCAAGAGACCAAGAAGAATAAGAAGAACGGGAAGTAGACGCAAATATAAGCAAGAGCATAAAGAAGAAATGAAAGGGAGTTGGGGTAAAAGTAAAGTAGAAATATTGGATTGTATCTAATTTAGAGATATCTGTAATTTTTCGGGGTTAATTTGGTTGCAAAAAAGGAATAGACATGAATTAAAATAAACATTTTGAAGTAACATAAAGTAAAGTTAAACTAAATAATAAGTAAAGTAAATAATAAGGGGAATAAAGCTTTGCACCTCATAAACAGTGTAGTGTGCCCGCAACTGTGTTTGTGGAGTGAGCGCTTAGGAACCAGGAACCAGGAACCAGAGCATGAATACAGAAATGGCTACCGATGCATGACAGTTTATAAGTCTAGCTTGCTGTGCGTAAATTTTTAAAACTTAAAATCATCATATTCACATATATTTAGAATCAGTATTGTAAGTAAGAATAAAATACAAATTACACACCATTATATGTATCTACGTGGATATTTGGTGGGACAGAATCATTGTAAGGAATGAAATTTAGGCTTTTTCGATATACATTTAAATCAACCGCACCATTAAGAAACAAAAAAAAGAGACAAAGCCTAGACTATAGATACCTTTCTCGAAGTTCATGGCCCTGGCGAAAAGGATTTGTTACGAATGAGAACAGGAGCAAGATTTATGTTAAAAGAAGTTGGACAGCTCCCCTGTCGCCACCCTACCTGCCCTCAAGAAAGGTAATATGTTCGAAATTGGGCTGCAAACAATAAAAGGAATGAGAGGTCAGATTAGCCAAACTATGTGTTATTAGAACGTGACTAATTCCCAGAGAGGTTTGCAAAAACTATAGCAAAGTATTTTCCAAAGCTCAAGAAAGAACTTTACAAAACAATGAAATTATAAAAGACTAGTTGCCTTCCGATGTCTCTTAGCTGTGGAAGTTTCCTCTTACTGAAACTTTCTATAAACCGCAAGTCGCTGTTGCAAGCTGCTGCTGCCGGTCACGAGAGCGTCTCTCTGAGAAGCCACCTGATTGAGCGAGTGAGCTCATTTGGGTGGGAATTTTTATTTATATATTTATCTATTTTATTTATGTTGCCTTAGGCACTTCTGGTTTTCAGGCCCCTGGGCCTCCAAAGTCAATGCGAACGACATATACCTATATACATACAAACACACACACCTATACATACATACATTTGTTAAAAGTGAAGACTAACCACCGTGCCCTGCTTCCCTCTACTTGCTGATTCCAGAATTTACCACACTTTGGATAGGATTCTATTTATGATATTTACCATCTTTTGTTTAAGTTTTTACGTTCAACCCCAAGGGCTATAGTACTAAAGAAGCTCCGCGGATGCCACGTTAGTACCAGCCCCTTGGGGATGAAAATAAAAATGTGGAAAAAATATGGTTAATTTTTCATTTTCTCAATAATTCTCAGGTGATCCCACCAGCATTAGGCAAATATATGCTACACTATTTAAGCAAAATATTTTATAAAATGTGTGTGTATATATATATATATATATATATATATATATATATATATATATATATATATATATATATATATATATATCCTTAGAAGACGGAGCTGCAGCTCTAGGTGCATCTTATCAGAGGAACCTTAGGGAGAGGCATCGTGCTCAGGTACATTTATTTTGCCGACGTTTCACGACTCATAGTCGCATCCTCAAGGCTATAATTAAAGATAAACACACAACATTAAAACTACGCACTGCATAATTCATAAAAATCACGCAATTCAATGAACATCAGCATGTTGAACATTTAAAAATTTTGAACATCTTAAAACAGAAAAACACCAAGCGCTAAAATTATGTACAGTAAAGTTACATTAAAATTATTTTAAAAATTACAGAAGAAAACATACAAAAATTATATGTATATGAAAAAAAAGAAGAATAAATAAATAACACTAAAACTGTAAGGCTATTCCGTACCTTCTCCTCGCAAAGGACGGCAAGTGAAAAAAAATGAAGAATAAATAAATAACACTAAAACAGTAAGGCTATTCCGTACCTTCTCCTCGCAAAGGACGGGCAGTGACTGAGAGAATTTTTAAAAAATATAAACAAGCACACTAGCCTTACTGTTTTAGTGTTATTTATTTATTCTTCATTTTTTATTTTTTTTACATACATATAATAATTTTTGTATGTTTTCCTCTGTAATTTTTTGAATAGTTTTAATGTAACTTTACTGTACATGATTTTAGTGCTTGGTGTTTTTCTGTTTCAAGATATTCAAAATTTTTAAATGTTCAACATGCTGATGTTCATTGAATTTTTAAATATTGCGTGATTTTTATGAATTATGCAGTGCGTAGTTTTAATGTTGTGTGTTTATCTTTAATTATAGCCTTGAGGATGCGACTATGAGTCGTGAAACGTCGGCAAAATAAATGTACCTGAGTACGATGCCTTTCCCTATGGTTCCTTTGATAAGATGTATACCTAGAGCTGCAGCTCCGTCTTCTAAGGATATTTATGGGAGAACTCGCTACAAGGGCTACACCAATCACGATGAACATAAGCAGTTTTTTCTTCGTTATTCTATTCCTTCTTCGCATCAGATCAAGAGGTTTTAACCACTTTCAAGAACATTCGGAGGAGGTATGGTGGATAACTAATAGCAAGATGCAGAATGCTGGAAAGATTCACCAAGAAGAGAGAAAGCCAAATTAGATTTGACATTCCTACAGTTTTGTCACCTAAATAATGTAGTGCCTAAGTTTGTGAAATTTAAGGTGCACGAAACCTCACTCTATCATTCAGAATTTTATACTGAAATTATTAAACGACTGTCAGAGATGGAGATTGTGTCTAAGCAGAAAAATATCGAAAGGTTAAACAAGCTGGTAACTGAACAGAAAACCTTCGTAAGTAGTCGTCTCACCATTTTAGACAAGTTAATTTTTGTACGTCTTTTCAATAATACCATTTTGAATTTCATCAGCGATGTAAATGAAAGACATAATAGAAAACTAAGGAGCTTGGGAATAATCACCCCTCAATTCTGTAGAAATAACAATACGCGTACCGTTTTTAACTTTTCAAAAAGGTTATTGTCAAAGAGGGAAGAGTTCTTACTTTCTCTAGGTTTAGAATTTTGTTTACCGAATTACAGGCCGAACTACAGCAGGTTCTTTCTACCCATAGAATCTCTCTTTCGCCGTCTTGAATACTTCCCTTTCAATGCTAATTTGGACAATCTTAGATTGCAGTTATCATCTTTAGCTCATTGTGCATATCATAAGCTAAACACTAGATGGACTCCTTTCTTCAACAAATATGATTTTGACACTTTAAAAACTTGGCCAATGATGACAGTATTATTATTACAAAATCAGACAAAGGTAAGGGTTGTGTAATTTTGGATAAGGATGCTTATATCGAGAAGATGGATATTATCTTAAACGATCATACAAAATTTGAGAAAATGGGTGTTCCAGATTTACATAATATTATTAAACCAGAGGACAAAATTGTAAGATTTCTAATGTTGCCAAAACAAAAAAAAGATAATTGATGAGGATATATACTTCGTATGGGGTTTTGTATGGGTTGCCCAAAATACATAAAGAAGGTGTTCCATTATGGCCCATTCTTTCCTCAGTGAACACCCCGAGTTATAAGCTAGCCAAATTTCTGGTTCCTTTACTTGAGCCTCTCACTAAAATTGAATTTTCTTTAAGTAACTCTCATAAATTCAAGGAGGATATTCTTATACAAGATTCAGATTTATTTATGGTCAGTCTGGATGATGAGTCCCATTTTACTAATATCCCTGTAGGGGAGACGATAGACATTATTTTAAATAAGTTATTTATAGAGCCGGACCCTACTTTTCATAATTTTAGCCGTGAGTTTTTTAAACAGTTGTTAGAACTAGCCGTG
>NC_087218.1:41949207-41979207 GCF_015104395.2 Macrobrachium nipponense
TAGCAGAAGGAGAAATCGTTCAGGACAAGATCTGACTGTCATCAATACTATAGAATAAATCTCAATACAATGAATGACCTTTCCCCAAGAATTGAAAAGCCAAAAATATACGTAGTACTGATGAAATAAAAACAATTCTATCTATTCGCAATACGATTGCACAGGCTAATGTCCTATTTATATTTATAGAAAAAATTGATAGTGCCATACATTCAGTCTTCAGGAAGCCAGAGGTACGAACCTCATGTGGATAATATAACTTTCAGCTAATGAAACACAAAGCATCTGTGGCTGAAATGGGTTCAGCGTTCTTGTGCACTTGTACTAATTATGAGAGGAACACTTAGCTACTTAAACAACAGTAATGCTTCTGCTACACAAATTTCCACTGTACATGAGGCACTCAATCAGTTACTTGATATCATAAAGTCTACAGCGAAACAAATTGGGTTGCTCTTCGATCACAGCCTTTATGCAAAGGCAGTTGAAAGTAACTGGAAATCGCAATAAATAAATAAATAAATAAGTAAAATAAAATAAAATAATTTCAGAATGTTTTCTCTTGTAATGGAGGCTTTCCGTACAGCATGATAAAAAATACAGAAGGATGCAACTTTGGCTAAACAAGCAACATGCAATGGAAGACCACGACACTAGGACACAATGTAGTACAATGAATAAAATTGCTTAACAAGTCAGACATGACAAACTTGATTAAGTTCATATTTGTTCAATGGAGAAACACAAAAATGTCAGATCAAGCTCCTGGGTCAGTGTTTCTGACAACTGCAGGTGGCATTATATAGTTTTGATGATGATAAGCTCCTGATTTGTATTTGCAAATATTAAAAATAGTCCATTTTTTTCAGATGAGCAAGATTTTGTGATGGTGACAGCGTAATTGTAATCATAATGACAATTCTGAAAGGCATTGCTGCAATACATCAATGCAATAATCTTAATGTAAGTAAAAGCTTGCAAGCTATTGAATATATCGCTTTAACTGACCAGATCACGTAAATCTTAAAATACAGACAATTATTTTAACAACTACCTTGAATTAGATACTCTAACATATTGCAGTGGCCTACATGTTATCAACTGTGATCTGTTGTCAAAAATGTAAAGTGAAAACAATAAAATTAATCAAGTCAAATTAAACATAACTAATTTAAGATACAAAAAGAAGCTTATTAATTTGGGGTATGCTGTCATTTAAGAATTTTATAAATCATTGCTTGTGAGAGAGAACTAATAACTAAGCAACTTGTTCATCAGGACAAATGGCTGTTATTCTGGCAAAAACTAAATTAAAAAATGGAAGTAAATGTACATTAAGCGCTTAATAAACTCTTGTGCTGATGCGAAACGGACATTAGTTTTTGCAAATATTTCAGTAAATGTGCCAAATAACCAGTTATTTTACTAATGACTATTTTTATACGTATAATAGCAGTCTGGTATACCGTAATGTACATAACACAAATGTTGTTAATTATTTCTTAGTGAATATTAAATTTTCCCGACAAGAATACTAAATTCCACATTAAAGGTCAATTGTCTTCAATGCAATAAATTTGTCTCGTAGTCCACTTTTGAGATATTACCGATGGAATTTGCCTCGAAGAGTAGTATCACTCAAAATACCTGAAAAGTGGACTGACTCTATTTAACATGATAACCTCTGAGGAATAGAGGAATTCTCGGAGGAAAATTATGACGCCTTCAAAGAAGTGGATGCGAGTAGTCAGTTCATCAGGGTGGGGAGCGAAGGGGATCTTGTTCTATTGTTTGAAATCGTAGTTTCTGCTGATAATCCATGTTTTATGAGGACATGCGCGCGACCACACAGATATATATATATATATATATATATATATATATAATATATATATATATATACATATTTGGGGATACAATCCACAATGAAGTAAAATCCTTCTGTAGTTTAAAATGTATATTTATTTGTACAGGATTAAAGCTTTCGACCATCAGCTGTGGTCTTGTTCACTAAAATGTGACATATCACCTCAAGGAACTGACAATTAGGAGCACAAACATTTGAAAAAACAATAACGGTTAGGTAACAAGCTAGTTTATATTATGAATTCGTCTTGATCTTCGTGGGGGAATGTTTCTATTGTCAACTGCTTGTTCTCTGCTGGTTGGGTGGTTTGTTGGAGAAATGACCTGAGTGGAGTAAACAGGAGAGGAAGCAGCATCATCATTGGCACATATATTCCTAAAGTTTGAAATTTTCCCTTTTCTACATATCTCTTCACAAATAGCTGTATTTTCTGTAATTCCAGTATTTCCTACAAAGGACTCGTTTAATGAAATTAACGCCCCTTCTACTACCCGTCTCAAAGTCCTGTCGTTACATACAAAAACAACCTTAGTACCTTTAAAATTTATTGCGTGGTTTTTCTCCCATGTATGTGTTGCAATTGCACTGTATGAACTTGCCCTTCTGCAAGCAGCAACGTGTTCTTCCCCTCTCTTATCAATGGAACGTTCGCTTTCTCCCACGTAGCATTCATAACGACAGACTTTGAGACGGGTAGTAGAAGGGGCGTTAATTTCATTAAACGAGACCTTTGCAGGAAATACTGGAATTACAGAAAATACAGCTATTTGTGAAGAGATATGTAGAAAAGGGAAAATTTCAAACTTTAGGAATATATGTGCCAATGATGATGCTGCTTCCTCTCCTGTTTACTCCACTCAGGTCATTTCTCCAACAAATCACCCAACCAGCATAGAACAAGCAGTTGACAATAGAAACATTCCCCCACGAAGATCAAGACGAATTCTGGAAAGGACGAGGGCTCAACCGCCTGATCATTCATGATATAAATTTGCTTGTTACCTAACCGTTATTGTTTTTTCAAATGTTTGTGCTCCTACTTGTCAGTTCCTTGAGGTGACATATCACATTTTAGTGAACAAGACCACAGCTGATGGTCGAAAGCTTTAATCTTGTACAAGATATATATATTTTAAACTACAGAAGGATTTTACTTCATTGTGGATTGTATCCCCATTTACTTAGAGGTACGACATAGTACCAGGCTTCTGCATATATATATATATATATATATATATATATATATATATATATGTGTGTGTGTGTGTGTGTGTGTGTGTGTGTGTGTGTGTGTGTGTAATTCTCTTCAATGCCGGATGATGCAAAGGGTCTCTGTGAAAACGTGCCTTCTTAATATTAAGAACCTTTCTTTAAGATAATACCTCTAACACACCATCTATCCAATACTTTCTAAATTTCCTGCTCATTCTCCTTACGATCACTTTCCGATAAAAAATTGCATTCAACTACATATCGTTGTCCAGTCTTTCCAGATAACTGAGCCATCTAAAATCACTTTGACTCATGGTTTCACCTACAGTCACCTTTTTATCACATCTATGCATCTTCGCAATTCTATTCTCACTCCTTCAGTTATTAACGCGACATATATTGCGCTACACATACATTTCTTCCTAAAGAGATCCACATAACCTTTTGCCATTCCTTTGAACTAGGTATCTACACTTCACTTACATACACACACATGTATATATAAATATATATGGGTGTTTCTATGCGTGTATGCATATATATTATTCTATATATATATATATATATATATATATATATATATATATCTATATATATATACTATATAGATGTATTATTATTATAGATATATCTATTAATTTATAATTTATATTATAAGATTATATATTATTATATATTATATATATAATAATATAGCTATATTATAATATATATATATATACATACATCAGTGCCATCACATCGTTGATAAGAACCTTGGCAAATGAATGGGCTAATATTTATACCCAACAGACAGTCTCTGTATGCTTCCCATTATCCACTTGGTCTAGAGAAGATTTTAAAACTGGTGGGACTATGCACTCCAAGCAGGGTTTCTTTGTTCAATGATGGTTTTTTATGTAGTATGGGCAGTCCACTCAGGTCTGTTCTAGCAAGTCTTACGACAGAGTACTTGCAACAGAGGCAAGGGACAAAGTGGACAGATAATGGTGCTCTGCACAACGTTACATATATACGATCAGTGGCTAGGCCAAACCACCCCTTCACATAAGTTGCTGCCTGTGGGAACTAGGCCGAAGGCTGCTGGTAACTTCGCCAAAGCGCCCTTCCTTAGCCCACAGAGACAGTATTAGGTTGTACTGCCAGTGAAAATTATCATGCCCTGAGCAGCAGGGCTTCAACCCCGGACCACAGCAGTGAGAAGTCCATGAGATACTGCTTAGCCACCGAGATCTAGTTATACCAAAAGGCATGGTTTAGGTGAGATATACGGATATGTTACATTTGGGAATCCGATCTGCGGATATTCCAATTCGTCTCACTCAATAACCTTGTACCAAACATCGAATATAAAGTTGGGCATCCAAAAGCCAAATGATTTGTTTTATGAATAACTTTTTTAATGACACAGTTGAGCTATTTAAGGGAAGATAGTTACTTTTAAATGATATTATATTACATTCCTTACCTCTATCCTCATGTAGGAAAAAATCAGGATTATTGAAGTATAAAAGCCAGGTGTTAATGAATTAGGTTTTCTGTGCAATTAGCAACAGTAATTTGTGATACTGGTAATTATTAGTACTATATCCAAAAAAAGGAGGTAACAGAATTCCTTTTCCTGGATGTAAGTACTAACAATTACTAGTATCACAAATCACTCTTTCTCACTATATAAGAAACCTTATTTATTAACACCTGGCTTTTATAGCTTTAATAATTATGAAATTTTTGCAAAGGTTTAATTAACAACAAACTTTAATCTATGTGCTCTAAGGATTTTTCACGTGAGTAAACGATATTTATAAGTGACTGTTTTTCATTGGATGCTTCAAATGTATAATTCAAAATGCGATTTATAAATCAAATTAGAATCTCCGTGAAACTAAGAAGAGACAATCATTTACCTTTAAGCTGCATACACCATCAGCTCAATAGTTTTTAATATTTAACGTGCAAAGAATGCATTGCAAGGGTTGCTATAATAAATCTCACGTGGGCTTCAAGGGAATAAGCCTTGCCCAGGGAAATCTAAAGAATTGAAGTATGATAAGATTATAAAAATTCCGTCATTTTTAATCATGCAAGTGTTACCAACCACGGCATAAATTGGGATGCCTCGAAAAATAAGAAGATATTATGAATCTTATCTTAAGAGTAAGAATGATCATATGAACACAAATCAATTTTAAAGGTTAGCTGGAATATAATAAACTCCATACCCCGTGACCACCTGCGCGCTAGATATGTCATCTTGCAACCCATTGTAGTTTGAAATGGGGCAGAGGTACTTCCCGGAAAATGTGTTTTATTTATATGAATATATATATATATATATATATATATATATATATATATATATGATATATATATATATATATATATATATATATATATATATATATATATATTAATATTTGAATTTGGCATTCATCATAATTCCCTTTTTTCTGGTGCGCCAACTCCTGTTAGGGCAAACATATGCCCTTATGACTTACAAGAGACATATTCGAAATTATAGGGAATCAAAAATTATCAGCTAAAAAATAAATAATAATAATAGAAGATCTCCTTGATGATGGCTATTCTCACATCTTGAAGATTACCTTAAATTGTCATAACAATTTCTTCACAAACCACAAGAAAAAAATAAACACCTACAGACATTCAAGCAAGTCATATTACGCCCTCCCCAACCCCCCTTGTCTAAACCCTCCATCCCGAACCTCAATAATCATAGAACTAAGAGGCATCCAAAATCCCCAATCCCGCCCTCTCTCCCCTCCCCAAACCCCTCCCCGAGCCCATCTTTGCCACCAACTTCGCAAAACGATAAAAAGCGCGCGCCCGGGAGGAATAAAATTGGCGGTAAAAATCCTGCTGTCTCTCTTAATGGCCACGCTTCACTTGTCGCTCGCTGGAAACTTTCTCATATTAAAAGTTAGATTAAAAACTCATTATGTAATACGACTTTCATCAGAGGACAAATCTTCTCTCTCGCACACTGACTTTGACTCTCAGATTAATGAGCAATTTGAGTTTCCACCTCCCAGCGGACGCTTCCCGCTGCGCTTCGTGCGTCTCTTTTGCCTTCGCTCGCTCGCTCGCTGCTCAGCAGCCGCACAGCTCGGCTGACGGTTGTAAGTAGGTATTATCTGGTATAGATTTCTTTCTCTTCTTCTTCCTTTTTTTGCTCAGCAACATTCGAAACTCTTACAAATATACGATGGTTTGTCTTACTCTGGTTATTATATCTACGAGTCAAAATGGAGAATTACATCGCAAATGAACAAATAACGATTTTCAGATTCACGTCCAAAAAGGTCGTATATTTGACATATCTTCTGCAGCTTTATGAAAAATTATATCTAGCTCGGTGATTATTCCTAATGAAAAAGTGAATGAATTTAATGAAAAAACTGAATAATTAATAACTTAATTGTAATACAATTAATCAAATTATAATGATTTAATATCAGCGAAATCAACATTTTTGCTTTTTTCATTTACAGCTTCATTTTTTTTTGTAGTGAGATTCTAATTGGCTCGGCTCAAACTAAAAATCCAGATGCCTTTTTTTTTTCTCCTTTCGCTTTTTGGACGAAGCAGAAAAGTGGGGCAAATGATAAAAAGTCTAATTTGTGAAAGGGAATTCTAACCTTCGCGAAATAAATTTAATCCTGTCTGTATTTACATAGTGATGTGTTTCTTCTCTCGTCCGTTCTTCGGCCGTACGGACGTTTCGAGTGCTGTCACTGCGCGGTACTTATTTGGATAAATGAGAGAGAGAGAAAAAAGTAAATCTCGTTCTTAGTCAAAAATTGAAGGCGTTTGTCCGTTTTTTTTTTTTTTTTTTTTTTTTTTTGAGCAATAAGAAAGAAACTATCAGATAATATAATAATAATAATAATAATAATAATAATAATAATAATAATAATAATAATAATAATAATAATAATATGCTGGAAACAGACCTTCTTTCAAACATGTGTTATTAAGAACAATGGCAGAATTCGCAGAAGTGATTTTATACAAAATTCTTTCAATTCTTCGTACTGTAGGTCGTCAACGGAATTTCTGCCATTGTTAATAATAATAATAATAATAATAATAATAATAATAATAATAATAATAATAATAATAATAATAATGGCATTCAAAGAACAACCACGTTCCGACAATTGTAGGAAACATAATGTCAAGATGTTAACGCTTCAAAGATACTGCCCAAGGATTGTCGTACCTCCTGCAATAAGTTGAGCTGAGGGCAAGAGCTTTAGCTCCTCTGCAACGGCACCTCTTTGTGAGTGGACCAAAGTGATTTACGGTTTCACACATATGCAACAGCTTTACTAAATTTGAAAAACATATATAGTATATACATAAATATAGATATACATACCTCTAGCTACAAATGTCCTTTAATATCTAATTCGCTCTACCTCGGAATTAATATATTTTCATATATGTTTAACCGAAGGGGAATTTTTTAGTCGATAAGAGATTTGTCGGCTCATGGGCGCAAACCATCGAAACCAACAAATCCAAGACGCACAGTGAAGCTTTAAACCACACCGCCACCGCAAGAGGCAGTAAGTTTATGCCGCCTCTCGCTACAAATACCTGTCACTCTCAGGTGTTCGTTGTTATTGGAGTCGGCATCAAACCTCGACCTCGGTAACGTTGAAGAGCTTTTGTCCGCACGTAGCCATGACATGAGTCATATCACATTACCGTGATTCATATACATGCATCGAGCTACAAATGTCCTTTAATATCTAATTCGCTCTACCTCATGAAAAATTGGTGTAGTACTAATCTCTTTTGTAGCTAGACTTTCTAAGCGATTTTCCAACGTTTGAATCGGCCATTCTGTCATTCTGTTGATCTTGTTAGGTGTGTTATGCCTCATATCCAACTACAATTCAGAAACTCTTCTGAAAGAATCGTTGTACTGTTGCTTATTAACTGAAGAGGTCGAAGTCCTATAACAAAAAATCTCCATAATAAGCCCTGACTGAAAAGCCTCTTACCAGAGTAGATGATGTTCCTCGTTGGACGAGTGGGTTACGTGCTCGCATACCGATTTGGTAGCCCCCGCTCGCTTCCCCGCTATGCCAACAAGGAATCAGAGGAATTTTTTTCTGGTGATTATAAATTTATTTCTCAATATAATGTGGTTCGGATCCCACAATAAGCTGCAGGTCCCATTGCTAAGTGACCAATTGGTTCCTAGCCACGTAAAAATATCTGATCCTTCGGGCCATCCCTAGGTGAGCTGTTCATCAGTCCTGTTGTCTGGTTAAACTAAGAGATACTTAAGCAGACGATTATGGCGAAGATGGATTTCATAGCAATCAGAGGTATCAACTCAAAGCTCAGACTGAGTCGAGGTTAACAGTCATTTAGGTATGACTCGCTGTTCTCTCTTCCAACTGGAACGACTGGCTACACATAATTATATATAGTTTTCTGGAAGATACTGGAAACAAGCGAAGTGGCAACATCGTTAGTTAATCTGGCAACATTTCAAGTACATCTGTGTGGGAGTGGAACAGGTAGATCGAGAGTGTTTGGATTTGATGAAACCATATACATCGAATATTCTCGTGGCTTTTAGTTATATACGGGTGTGTTCACGATGCAGTAAAATATGTCATAAGAGCACGTCAGCAATCTATTACACGCCTAACACACAAATACAAGTTAACGACTTACTGGTAGTTCCCACAAGCGCTTCATACGATTATTCAACATTGGCTTAAGATTCTGACCTCTTTACAACCTGTTTGCGGATATGTATACAATACGTTGCTTACATGTGTTTATGGTACGGCTTATTCAAGTGTGGAAGCTCTCTAATACAATAACGGGAACCAAAACTCTTTGGGTTGCCTTAAATTCAGGCAAATAACAGGCATTTGGAAGATATTGTTAAAAAAAAAAACTACCTTAAGAACGCACTTTACTATCAACCTTCAAAAACGATATTATATGCAAAGGCATCAGTTGTCCTTCAACAACATATAAAAAATGTTTTGCAGTGAATAATGATATTCTATAACGTCATTTATAACTCGCTTAATACGACGTAATAAAATTATGAATATAATTTCCTATCAATCTTTTTTTCCGCGAAATACCAAATGATGAAAATGCATGCCGTTTAATATCAGATCTCTATCATCAATTTCAGTGCATCACCAATTTTTTAGATCTCGAAAAAATGGAGCGATGTACCGAGTATCGCGTGAATGTTATTTAGTATATTAAAATGAAATATGCATGACGCGATCAATATATCAAGCGCCTGGGTGAATATGGAAGCTGTCATGATTTATGGGACCTTTCCTAAATAGTGACCTCCAAGGTTTTCGGGGGTCGTTATGCAGGACTAATATTTCTTGAGGGTCATTATCTTTATGATATTTACAGTCTTTTGTTTATGTTTTTACGGTCATCCCCAACAGGCTTGTACTGAACACGCCTTTACAAAGGTGGATACATGGATACATACCGGGTTAAAACCGTTGGGGTCACCATCTAGGAAAGATTAATGACTTTTCTTCTTGGCTCTTTCCCGTGGCTTGTTTACCTGTGACTTTTTTCCTGTGATTTTTTTAACTGTGACTTTATTCCTGTGACTTTTTTAACTGTGACTTTTTTATCTGTGACTTTTTTCCTGTGACTTTTTTACTTGTGACTTTTTTATATCTCTGACTTTTTCCGCGTGACTTTTTTACCTGTTACTTTTTCCTTGACTTTTTAACCTGTGACTTTTTTCCCGTGACCTTTTTATCTGTGACTTTTTTACCTGGAATCATCATTTTCAAGAGAACATCATGATTAACAAAAAATAATGAACTCCAGGCTACCCCACTTAAAAATATAAAACACGAATATTGAAATAAATGAAAAAAAGTTTCCCAGTTTTAAACAGTAAAAAGAATTAAGTTACGTTGATGACTCCTTAACTTGGGTCTGGGACCTCTCTGGGCTCAGAATATTATGACATAAATTGGATCTTCCCTAGATAGTGACTCCCTCGGGTTTCCAGGGGACTTTATCTAGGGCTAGTATTTCTTGAGGGTCATTATCTTTATGATATTTAAAGTCTTCTGTTTACGCTTTTATGGTCATTCCCCAACGGGCTTGTGCTAAGTTAAAACCCTTAGGGGTCACTATTTAAAAAAAGATTCATATGTCATAAAATTCTAAGCCCAGAGAGGTCCCAGAGCCAGATGAAGGAGTCATCAACGTAACTTAACTCGTTTTACTGTTTAAAACTGAGAACCTGTCTTTTAAAAAATTTATTTCAATATTCACTTTTTATATTTTTAACTGGGGTAGACTGGAATTAATTATTTTTTGTTAATCATGATGTTCTCTTGAAAACAATAATGAATCCAGGTAAAAAAGTCACAAGTAAAAAAGTGACGGAAAAAAGTCACAGGTAAAAAAGTGACGGAAAAATGTCACAGGTTAAAAAGTGACGGAAAAATGTCACAGGTTAAAAAGTGACGGAAAAAAGCCACAGAAAAAAGTCACAGGTAAAAAAGTCACGGGGAAAAAAGTCACAGGTAAAAAAAGTCACAGGAAAAAATCACAGGTAAAAAAGTCGCATGTAAAAAAGTAACGGGAAAAAACTCGCAGAAAAAAGCCACAGGTAAAAAGTCAGTTAAAAAAGTCACAGGTAAAAAATTCACGGAAAAAAAGTCAGACAAAAAAGTCAAGGGAAAAAAGTCACAGAAAAAAGTCACAGGTAAAAAAGTCACGGGAAAAAAGTCACACGTAAAAAATTCACAGGTAAAAAAAGTCACAGGAAAAAAGTCACAGGTCACAAGTCACAGGTAAACAATTCATAGGTAAAAAAGTCACAGGAAAAAAGTCCCAGTTAAAAAAAGTCACAGGTAAAAAGTCACGGGAAAAAGTCACAGGTAAAAAAGTCACAGGAAAAAAGTCACGGGAAAATACTCACAGGTAACAGTCACAGGTAAAAAATCACGGGAAAAAAGTCCCAGTTAAAAAAGTCACAGGTAAAAAAGTCACGGGAAAAAGCCACAGGTAAAAAAGTCAGTTAAAAAAGTCACAGGTAAAATAGTCACGGGAAAAAGTCAAGAAGAAAAGTCATTAATCTCTCCTAGATAATGACCCCCAACGGTTTTAACCACCGCCATCTTGAATTCAAGATGGCGGTGTTTTAACCCGGTCTGTATATCCATGTGTCCACCATTGCGGCGTGCTTAGTACAAGCACGTTGGGGATGACCGGAAAAACATAAACAAATGACTGTAAATATCATAAAAATAATGACCATCAAGAAATAGTAGTCCTGCATAACGACCCCCGAAAACCTTGGAGGTCACTATCTAGGATAGATCCCATAAATCATTACAGCATCCATATTCACCCAGGCGCTTGATTATCATAAAGATTAAGATGCTGAGGAACAAAAAGGCCATAAAAACTGCTGGGATTACAAGGGAGCTGGTGGGCTTTGGTGGTGCATGTAAGGCTGAATGACGGATCACTGGCTAAGTTCCAACCAAAACGTAAATCCCCCATTATAATTTTAATTTGCATAACACTTATCATAATCAATAATGATGGCGATAATTATATAACACACGCGGCCATAGTGGTAAAAGGTGTCAGTGAAATTGGAGGAAAGTTCCAACCAAGAAGTAAATCCCCATTATAATTTTCTTTTGCATAACCCTTATCATAATTAACACTGATGGCGGTAATAACGTAACACAGGCAGCCATAGTGGTAGTATCTTCTTACGTTCGAAAAACTAAAATTAGAATGGCAATAACGATGTTATCACTTATATACTTTGGAAAGTATCATAAACGTCTGTATTTCAAGCAAGCTGTGTGAATTAAATGTTGAAACATCATTTAAACGCTCAAATAAAAACTGACTTAGATGCAAAATATTTAGTATTTCAGTTAATTAAAATTTTATATTTTTGGCAACACCTTTATAAATCTTCGCAGTGAGATTTAAAGAAGTTTCAGGTTTGATTGGTATCCCTGCAAATTTTCTAGTTAATTTGTACATAGAATTTTAAGTTTTCATTTTATTTTATAATAATTACGTCTCTCAAAATTTGAAATTCTTATGTACATCAGTTATTTGGGTATTGCATTGGGATTACGTGTTTCAACACAGTTTGAAGTGCCTATTTACACTAATCCTTAATAATCTATCGTACTAGAATCAAGACTACTTATGAAACCTGAAGTTACCGGGTAAATCAACTTATATTAGAGCTAAATTCCTCTAAAAAAATTAGGAGTTACTTTGATAATGGATCCTCAAGCTAGAACGAAAAACGTAACTATAAAATACAAAAGTATGTCACTTATTGAGGACCTAATACATTATTGAACAAATACAAACGATTATTAAGGACAATTTCATATTTTGGTAATGAGAAATATGGCCCGTTTCTCTATGCATGTGCATGAGAAAATTAAACAAAGCGTGATCAGACCTCCAGCTTACTCGGGACGCATGCAAGATTTTTCCCTTACGCATGAGTTCTAAACATTATAGCCCTAACTTAATGTAAATTAAAACATGCTAAAATCTACTGTCCAATAGATCCTTGTTTCACCAACGAAAATTAAAATACATAAGCTATATTTTATAGATTAGAAATAATTATTCTGTATTGTTTAACATGCACATTATTGTTACGAACCGTGAGAGATGGTCCGCTCCAAGTTCGATATGAAAATAAACAAAAAGAATTCAATACCAACAGTCGAAACTGGGGATACGAATATAGAAAGATACACAAACACAACAAAGGTTTATTTACAAGCTTACTAACAAAGATAAATGCAGAATGGTATCTCCTATTTACATAAAAAAGGTAAAATCTTACACTGCATGAACTGGGGGAACAGTGACGTAATGTTAATACTTGCTGGCAAGTTTTGCACTGTCGGAGATCTATGCTCGAAGCGGTGGCTTCACAGAAGGAGAACTGTACTTGTAGACGTCTTCTTGCCTCCGTATTGCTGAAAATAATGTCTATTCTTGATACTCGAAGGGCAGGAACTCCCCGAAACCTCTTGTAGGAAGTTTCTTCCCGAGGCTGCTCAAACGTCGAAAAAAAAACATCGGTCGTCCATCCTGACGACAGACTATGACAGAATTCGATCAAATATCTCGAGCACTTTTTCCACTCTGATCAGTCGTCTGTTCCATTCTTCTTATCTCTTTTGATGATCTCTAGATATCTGCGCTAGGCTTCTCACTGATAATCTGATCTGTGAATCTTACTGATGATCTGCTCCCTCCTACTTCGTCAGTCGTATTTATACGGCAACCTTGGGGCGTGGCTTACCAGCGAACGTCCAAGGCTCCCGAGATTACCGGAACTTCTTAGAAGAATCTCGACGAAGTATTGCATCAGAAATCGCGGCGTTCCTCACATCACGTCGGCGCCTGTCAAGTTCCATAAAACTCCTGCCGATTCTAGAACCATCATGAGAACAGGCACCTCCAACACATGCGCGAATGTCTCCTTGCTGCAGAATTTCTCGAAGATGCGTTTTCCTTTCCTTTATCTTTCTTTGCTATAAAGCAATCACCATGACAATTATTTATCTTTATTTACATTTCCATTGTAATGGATAAATCATAGATATTCTATCCTAAAATTCCTGTATCTTCAACTCAACGCGAAACACTTTTTTCAAACCTTTTTGGGCTCTTCCACAGACCTTTCCTATCCCCCAACAAGAACAAGAACAACGAGAACAACAACAACAACAACAACAACAAAGTAGTTTGTATGCTTACTCCCCGAGTAAGCGAAAAACGTTTAATAGCCGACGTCCATATCTGTCTATTGAGCAATATATGCACAAGACAAATTATCAAGCAATGTACTCAGTACTGAATTTGAATAAAAGCTGGCCGACGCATTTTCCCAAACCACAAGTGAGCTCTCACACACGAACTGTTTAAGGAGAAGGAGCAGTGACTTAATTGTCTTACCTTGTTACTTTTGCACGTGATGGCCATTATTGACGGTTGGTTTGACAAAGAAGAAGAAGAAAAAAGTTCCTATTGGCATAAAGGAATGCTGAGCGAATGGACGCATATAAAAAAAGCTGGGCTGCTTCAGTTTGACGCAGAGGAAATTAAGGGAAATTCTCTCTCTCTCTCTCTCTCTCTCTCTCTCTCTCTCTCTCTCTCTCTCTCTCTCTCTCTCTCCCAAACCTATCTGTCTCTTTGTTACATAATTTGTTCATTTAGTGGTTTGCAATACATCATAACTTGCAAAAACTGAGTATCAAAGTCAGTAATACTTACGAACATTCAACTACACATTTGTACAGATAAGTGCCTTAAAGCCATCAGTTTTTTTAATGCAAATTATTTCCTCTGAATATACTCAACTCCAGACAACGGTGACTGCCTGCAATCAAGCATAAACTCCATATCGTAAAAGCAATCAAGCATCCTCGTTCATGAATATCTCGAGCAAACAAACAAGACTCCATTAAGTCGTTCTATTCGGCGACAGGTGATTGAGCTTAGCGACTGCGAAGTCCATTAAATCTAATCTATCCAGAGAGAGTCTTGAATGTGGTGGAAAAAAAAATAAAATAAAAAACAGAAAGGATAAGAAGTGGAAAAACAACAAAGACGCCGAAAGACGTGACCTATTAGTGAAAGACTGGCGCGGAATAAAAACGAGAGAATGTTTTGATTTTCGTTATTATTCCTCTTCCGTTTTTATCTGCTAATTTTCGTTTTTAAGATTTCCCCCTTTTTTGTGGTCACGGATCATAACAGACGACGAGTTATGTATTAATTTCGGCTTTGGATTTGGCTCTAGTGATAAAGTTAACTCAAAGAGCTGGATTGTGATGGAAGTAAGTTTAGTTCTTTACGAGACTATGTGGTTACAAGTTTGTTCTTGAGCATATTTATTACAATAATTTTTAATTATTATTATTATTATTATTAGATGAAACCTAATCACATGGAACAAGCACACCAAAGGGGCCACTGACTTGAAATTGAAGTTTCCAAAGAATGTAGGGTTCAACCTCCCATCGCAGACCTCGCACTGCAGCAGTAAAGGATCATGATACAGAGCCAGTGATTTTCCATTGCCCCGGGGGAAACGCGAACCAGCGATATCTGAGCGGGGCGTGTCACGACACTAGCAACCAAACCAGCGGACCAGGAAACAGGTATTCTTACTTCACGGCGTGCTTTCATACATACATCCACACATAACGTTAAAACATGCATAAACATACCATTCACTATGTTAATATAATGCAAAATCATTCTCGCAACATGTTAACAATAAGGCCATAATAAGAAAAATTGTACCTTTATCTAAATAAAATTGTGTCTAAACAACACTTTACGTTACTCTTACTAATAATTAACTTTTTAAACTATTCCTTACCATGGACGTTAATATACTGCAAAATCATTAGCGTAACATGTTAATACTAAGGTCATATTGAGAAAATTGTACCTTTATCTCAATAAAATTTGGCTAAACAACACTTTACAGTATTCTTACTAATACTTAACTTTCTAAACTATTCCTTACCATGCTTAGCTGGCTAACTGCTCTCAGTCTTCTTTCGCCCATCTTACCTATCAGCCAAAAAAAGTGATCTTACCTATCAGCTAACAAAGTAAAATAATAAAAAATAAAAATACCAAAATTATTCATACATACAAGTAATTGCAATAGCCACAATGCCCTCTTAACTTCTCGAATTCTTTGCTCTTTTTGGATATGGTTGTCACTACATAGACTTGGGATCCAACTTTCAAAGAAGTATGAAAAAACGAGCGATGACAAAGAAGAATTCAATAATAAAGAAAAAAGATTAATTCACGAAAGAACCACTGCCATTCATAATCTTCGGGTTCTTTGAACATGTCAAAAAATCACACTGACTGTATATAAGTCGGTTACCCAATAAATTTGAAATATTTCTTAAAACACTACAGAGAGCAAAATCAATAAACTGAAACAGGGTATTGGGCTTTTTCAGACGACAGAGGAAGGCTGGATCAGTGGCAAAAGAAGGAGTATATTCACACTGATGAAAACTCATTAAAATTTCAAAGGTTCTAAATCGAAGGAGGTCACGACCGATCATGACATTTACTAAAGTAGATTCACATCACCCGTGCATCTGATGTCTAGCCCAGTCCCTTACGACGCTCCTGACTGGCTGTTGATAGGCCAATCACAGGGCTGGAAACTCTCAGTCTCTCCCGAGAGTTCACATAGGCAGGAAGTGTCTTCCACCTCTCCTGAGGGATACTTTTGAAAGACGTATCCCTCATGAGAGATGAAACATACATCCTGCTAATGTGAACTCTCTCTCGAGACTGAGGGTTTCCAGCCCTGTGATTGGCTTATCAGCAGCCAATCAGGAGCGCCGTAAGGGACTGGGCTAGACATCAGATGCACGGGTGATGTGAATCTGTTATAGTACTCAATGCAAACCAATGCCTTTATCTAGTCTAGGCCCAATGAACTTTAGAGAGAGAGAGAGAGAGAGAGAGATGACGATGTTTAATTCAGAAGAGTGGGAAATCTGCCTGGTTGAAAATAAATGGTTATAAGATTCTGGTAAGAGGGAAGTAGAGAGCAGAAAGCAGGAAGTGGAAAATACAGGAAAAAATCATCGTAGCTATGAAATCCGACGATTACTACGAAGGGGAAAGTAGGATTAACTTAATATTTATGTAAGCTGGCTTTACAGAAATAAAAATTAAATGGAAATAAAAATCAAATCCACTTTTCTCAAGGAAGGAAATATTATGAAATGAAATTCACGACACTCGTTTCATCCATACATGCCCATACATACATTCATGCACAAAGCCATAATTATCTTAAAAGAAAAACTGATTCCAGCTATGCAAAAGGCTTGATCCGACCTCCAGCTTACTTGGGACGCGTGCAAGATTTTTCCCGCAAGCATAAGTTGTAATCATTATATTCATAATTTGACGTTAATTAAAACGTGCTGAAATCTATGATCAAATGGAGCCTTGTTTCACCAACGAAAATTAAAATAAATACGCTACATTTTATTAGAAATAATTTTCCTGTACTGTTTAACATGCACATTATTTATTTTTTACATTCTAATAAATAAATCCCATCCTAAAATTCCTGTATCTTTAACTCAAAGCGAAACACCTTTTTCATACCGTTTTAGGCTCTTCCATAGACCTTTCCTAACGCCCACCTGCCCCTCCTCCCCCAACAACAACAAACAACAAGAACAACAACAAGGTAGTTTGTAGGCTTACCTCCCCGAGTAACCGAAAATAATCGTAGCTTCTGAAGGAGACGGAAATAAAGAGTGTATAAGTAACATAAGAAAACTAAACAGTAGAGTTAAATGAAGAGATAATCTCACCCTTTATTTTTAATGATGACTTTAACTTGCATGCACCAATACAGATTGGTAAAGAAGCCTAGAGAAAGTAAGAAATCCGGGGAAGAAAAGAAGGATGTGGTTAAGAAACGATCGACCTTTCTCCTCCTTACAGGAAGAAAACAGAAAACTCAGTAAAAACAGAAGCAGAAACAGAAATCAAAGCTAGACCGGTGAAGGTAAGAATGGAACCAGTTGCCATGGTTGGGAATCAGGTGATGTCAGTTTACAAACAAGAGAGAACGGTAGAAAGTTAAGTGTAGTGAAGACTGCAGATAGGGGTTAGACCCATTTGTTATTTTTGTGAACAATCAATCGCATTATTTCCCAGTCTAGGTTGAATGATGTTTTGCCATAATGCAGCGTCTAAATAGCAATGGTTGATGGAGCAGGTTTAAAACTAGAAGAATGCCAAGGAGACATCTTGAAACAACTAAACACGCAGTCGGAGACAAGGTCAGGGTGGCCGGTGGCTTTGCTTGCAATACTTGGTTCTTCAAGACATAAAACACATTCAGTACTTTTCCAGAAATTGCTGATTATATTTTTTATCCACTGTCAAGTTTAATGCTCATTTAAAAACGTATAGCAACTTTGTTTGGAAACGGGAAACCAAAAGTATTCAAAAGTGTTAGAGAAAAATTGACCATATGTAGGGTCCTAATGATCTATTACGCATTACTATTGTGAAATTTTATTCAATAAAGAAGATAACGACGAAAAAGTGCGTAAATTATTCGTGGGATTAAATCACGTCTAAAATACGAGCCCGAGATGTGAAAAGAATGTAAGAAAATACAGACAGCCACAAACACATAACACTGAAATATCTTAAAATGAGAAAAGGGCAAATAAAATATATAGAATGCTTAAATAAAAGGACCACGTGGAGGAGACCAAAAAAAAAAAAAAAAAAAAAAAAAAAAAAAAAAAAAAAAAAAAAAAACAAAAAAAAAAAAAAAAAAAAAAAAAAAAAAAAAAAAAAAAAAAACTCAAGTTCACGCAGAGCGGAAGTAGTAATAATAAAATAAAAAAATTCACAAATTGGAAGAAATGTAATGGATGGGTGACTGAACATCGACTTGACTTGGCGTAGAAAAAGGTCTTGCAAAACCATACCAAAACCTCACGCCACCTCACCCCTTGCACCATCACCCACCACAAAGAGAGAGAGAGAGAGAGAGAGAGAGAGAGAGAGAGAGAGAGAGAGAGAGGGTGGGTATTTCTGATTTATCAAAACAGTGAATAATATAGAACTCACCTATGAGTGTTCTCAAAGATGAGAGAGAGAGAGAGAGAGAGAGAGAGAGAGAACTCAACGGAAAAGAACACGCCACTGTCCAACAACAGAAAGAGCACGGTAAGAACACTCAAATGAAAGAGGAGCAACGGACCACCCGGTAAAAAAAAAAAAAAAAAAAAGTGAAGGGGGAAGAGGAGGGGATACGACAGAGGGAAAGAAGAAGGGTAGGGATGTAGGGGGGCCAGAGAGGGGAGTAGTGTTTAGGGAGGCTGAAAGCGCCCGGGAGCTGCTTTACGCTATAATTGAATCATATTAAAGTCACAGAGAATTTTATTGGCGAGTAATGCCTCTGCTCTCTTCAACGCCGTAAATAACAACACCAAGAGAGAGAGAGAGAGAGAAGGGGAATGAGGGGAAGGCCGACAGGAGGAAAACGAGGGGAAGGTTGAGGGTAGGAACACCAGAAAGTTGTGGGGAGGAAGAGGGTTTAGGTGAGGAAAAGAGGGGAAGGTTGACGTGAGAGAAACCAGGGGAATGTTGAGGGGAGGAAATGAGGGGAAGGTTGAGGGGAGGAAAGGAGGGAAAGGACGCAATGGGAATCTAGAGGGGAGGCAACGAGAAGGTTGAGGGGAGGAAAACCAGGGGAATGTTGAGGGGAGAAAAGTTGGGGAAGGTTGCAGGGAGGAAACGAGGGGAATCTAGAGGGGAGGAAAACGAGAGGGTTGAGGGGAGGAAAAGAAAGGAAAGAAAGGGGAACCAAAGGGGAAAGTTGCGAGAGAAAGACACAAAGACAAAGGAGGGAAAAAGGGAAACTGAGGGAAGAGCTGGGGATTGTGAACAGTAAATAAATGTTAAGAGAAGAAAGCTCTGTGAGGGGAAGCGGGGGGGGGGGGGGGGGGGGGGGGTGAGAGGGGGGGGGGGTGGGGGGGGGGGTGGCGTGTAGGGGGGGGCGGGAGGAAAGAGAAAGATAGAGAAGTAGGTTAGCGGAAAGAAAGGGACAAAACAGAGGGGATAGAAGAAGATGGCGGAGGAGGTACCACAGAAGTGATGAGAGTAAAAGTATAGGAACAAAGGATGAGAAAGTCAAGAAAATGGTATAATTGGAAATAAAAAGAAAGGGAGGATTGAGAGACGAGAGATCAAGTATGGGGAGAGGAAAAGAGAGGCTCTAAAAGGGGGCTGGATGAAAGTTCAATTATACAGAAAAGAGAGGAAAGGAGGAAAGGAACTATGATGACATAAAGAGGTAGATAAGAAAGGGAGAAAGGGAGAATCGAGAACTTCCGGGAAAAAAATCTCTTGGTGCCTAAAAAAAAAAAAAATAATAATAATTTCTGAATATAAAACACGAGTATGAAGATTTGACCAGTAAATATTTGATGACATGAAATACAATGAAAACAAGTAAAAAATGCGTCGAAGTTTTCTGTCCAGTGTTGGCCTGAGCCACGGCCATAAAACTCTTAGTAGCGGCCCATGAAACTCGGCCACGGTCCGGTGGTAGCCTATGTTGTTACCTTAAATAAGATAAAAACTACTGAGACTAGAGGGTAGGTTTGATTATACCTATAACATGAGTTCATGGCCTCATCCACACTTTCACTGCGGAATCGTGGGTGAACCCCTTGTGCAGAGAACATTGACAATGTAACCTAATTCGCTCTACCTCTGTTGGCCCTGTCGATAACGCCACTGAAGTCCTGATTACTTCACTATCCGCTGAGCGCTGGTTCGAACCCATGAGAGGACGAAGTTATCATCAACTAAAAAATTCCCCCTCGGCTAACATATATGAAAATATATCAATTCCGAGGTAAAGCAAATTGGATATCAAAAGGACATTTGTAGCTTGATGTATATGTATATGAATCACGGTGATGTGATAAAAATTCGTATATATATATATATATATATATATATATATTATATATATATATATATATATATATATATAATATAATAGTCTCTCATATGAATACAGGACGCAACCATGCACAGCACAATCATGTATGTATAGTGCATATACTGAGTATGACATACAATACAAAAATAACTGGAAAAAAAAAAAAAAAAAAAAAAAAAAAAAAAAAAAAAAAAAAAAAAAAAAAAAAAAAAAAAAAAAAAAAAAAAAAAAAAAACCACAAGTCATTTTCGTCACCGTTCGGGTCTACGAAGATTGATTGGACCAGTGGCCTGGAGTGGGGAGGGGAGGTCCTCCTCCTCTTTGTGGGCACTGGAGAAGGGGTGGGGAAGGGGTTGGGGGAGGGCCGGGATGGAGTGGATGGGTGGGTACGGTGATTCTCCTATGTAGTCAATTCGGCCCAAGTCAGTCTCTAGCAGGGGTAATGGAGCACACATTCGCGGCGTGCCTCAGCGTAGTGTGGTCAATAAAGTATGAAAACAACTTGACGTCCATGACATATGTTCGTAATAAGGACTCGGGGGCGGCAGCCTCTTCTGGTGCGCTCCTCGGGCCTCCTTTGTTCGGGGACAAAAGCGCGGGAAACATATTTGGCGGGCGGCCGGGTTATCACGGGAACCCAGCCAGCCAAATTCATCCGGCCGGGGCCATATTTATCTCCCATCCCGCTGTTATGAAGACCGCGGTAAAGCTCTGATTCCGTCACCCATCCAGGACACCCCCTTCCCCCTCCCCTTCCAACTCACACCCCCTCCCCCCGCCCCGTCTCCTGTAGAAAATATAATTTTTTGATAAGATGGAATCAACCTCATGTTAACTTCGCGATGCAGGTACAAATTACAGATACTAATACTATGTGGATCAAGCAAGAACAATTAATCGTTTTCCATAATGGCTAATGAGGTATTCTCGGAAAATAACCACAAAAAAGTAAAATATTGCAATTACGCTGACAGTACGAGAGAGAGAGAGAGAGAGAGAGAGAGAGAGAGAGAGAGAGAGAGAGAGAGAGAGAGAGAGGATAAATCTCACGTGAGGCAATAGGATTGTGAGTTATTATGTCAAGTAATCGATAAGTTGGCAGGCTATGAGGACGATATGAGAGCAATTTGTTACGACAGAGAATCCGAGCGGGAGGCTATTGTAGTGCCCAACCTCCTTTAGCAGGAAAGGAAATGAGCCCGGCCGGGGTTAGACTAAATATTTAATTTAGCCTCCTGAAGACCTTACCCCCTTCGCTGATGCACTTAACGGCTGCTCCAGGCTGGGTGAGCGTGTCAGCACCTACACATTGCAGGGACGTTATTATCTTTATTACATTTTCTTTCTAATTTTTTCCTTCTTCTGTTAACAAAGACAAGTGAAGGCATTTCCCGTTCGCTTTCAAATGTATATGTTTGTTTTTGAAAAAGACCAATGGCATCAACTAAGTCCTTCCGATACGAAAAAGATAGTACTAACAGAAGTTGTTTCTTCAACTTACATCCGGTGTGCTTGTAAACATGCGTCTAATGATAAGAATATCATGGAGGATGAACAAGAGAAAAAAAAAAAAAAAAAAAACAAAAAACAACACACACACAGACCCGAGAGAGAGAGAGGAACGGAAGAGAGAGAAGAGAGAGAGAGAGGAAGATGAGGAGAGAAGAGACGGAGAGAGAGAGTTTCATAGGATGAAAGACTCACTTTGAATGATCTACTTGAAGAACGTACTCCAGAAGCTCTCACCGTAACGTGATCACGAGCACCTCTGAGCCAGTCGTCTGCATTACTTTGCTAAAAGGGGTCATCGTGCACTTTTCAAAACAGTAATTTCTGATAGTAACTGTGAAAGGGAAACCGAACTAACTATGCATCTGCTAAGTGCCGCTGACCTGTGGCTTTTGACTTCTGATCTTGAATACCTGGAGAACGAGAAAAATATCTCTTAAGGTGGTCCGCTGGTATAGTGGTTAGTGTCGTGGTATGCCACTCAGATGTCTCAGGTTAGCGTCTCCAGGGTGATGAAAAATCACTCGTTCTGTATCATGATCAGTTACTTTTCACTGTGAGGTCTGCGGTGGGAGGTTGATACCAACATTCTTTGGAGGCTTGAATTATAAGACAATGTCCCTTTGGAGTGCTTTTTCCATGCGAATAGGTTTTATCTACTGAAATAATGATAATAATAAATATAATAAGAATTCTCCTGTAGTTATCATTTTCATTAGTATCAGTAATTTAACCAGACAGCTGAATCCAGTTCAAAACTCTCGCTGGATTTGTTCTTAAACAAAGGGTGAAAGTTTGAGTACGGCAAAGTTTAAGAAGTTGGACAGCTAGGTGGAAGCTTGGGCGGGAAGAGCCTGAAGGAAATTGATAAAATATACAACAGAAAAAGCTAGAAATGGCATCGGGGAACGTGCTTACAGTATGCCGCTCAAGACACACTGGAAGGTACCGTCTTATGGGATCAATCTTACACAGCGTATGTAATATCATACTTCCCATTGTAGCAACGTTTTAAGGATATAAAAACCTTCGTTTTTTCAAAGGTTGACTGGATGGCCACTTTTATACCTATATCTCGTAAAGATCAGAGAGAGAGAGAGAGAGAGAGTAGCCCCGTTGATACCACCAGAAAAATTCGTTTCTCGAATTAACAAAACCGCCGGTATCGAAGCAAGATTTCTTCAGATTTCTTATAAGCAGTTTATGTTATAATTCACCAGATATGAATACCAACTGCGTTGTTATACAAAAAATACATTATAAATCGTGTTTCCATAACTACTGTTTTTTAAATCTTTTAATCTTTTAAAAATAGTAGATAATTCATAGGAGTGCCTCTCTGAAACAAAAAATGTTGCCGGACAAACGAACTATAGTAGAGTCACATCAACCGTGAATTTGATGTCTAGGCCAGTCTCTTACGACGCTCCTGATTGGCTGTTGATAAGCCAATGACAGGGGTGGAAACTCTCAGTCTCTCTAGAGAGTTCACATGGGTAGGATGCATGTTCTACCTCTCCTGAGGGATACTTTTGAAAGACGTATCCCTCAAGAGAGGTGGAACATAGATCCTACCCATGTGAACTCTCGAGAGAGAGACTGAGAGTTTGCAGCCCTGTGATTGGCTTATCAATAGCCAATCAGGAGCGTCGTAAGGGACTGGACTAGACATCAAATGCACGTTGATGTGAATCTACTATAGTTTCTAAGTCTTTTGTAGCAATAACGGAATTTCACCACAAACCAAGGTTGAAACGCGATGGTAATAAATAAATCCCAGTTTGAAGGTTTCGCCAGTAAAAATATCCGGATTTGAACCGCTGAGTAATAAATAACTAGAATTTTGATTTCCTCATCGGCAAATTTTTTTTCAGTAGATGAAACCTATCCACATAGAATAAGCACACCAAAGGGGCCATTGACTAGATATCCAAGCATCCAAAGAATGCAGGTTTCAACCTCCCACCGCAGACCCCCACATTGTAGCAGTAACTGATCGTGACACAGTGGTATTTCATCGCCCTGGGGGAGACGCGAACCAGGGACATCAGAGTGGCATGTTACGACGCTAACCATTTTACCAGTGGATAAAAGTGTGTATGTGTGGGGGAAGGAGAGGTCAGTTGGAGATAGATTGATTGGGTGTCAATTATTATTATTATTATTATTATTATTATTATTATTATTATTATTATTATGTCCTTAGGAAACATGATATACCAGCTACATGCTGATGAGAAAAAGACAATAAGAAGAATTGAGAAGTTCTATATAAATTAAATGCCGTTGAAACAACTATAATATTACTGCCCTCAGAGAAGGCCTCCTTCCCCATTATTATTATTATTATTATTATTATTATTATTATTATTATTATTATTATTATTATTATTATTATTATTATTATTATTAATTCAGAAGATTAACCCAAATCATATGGAACAAGCCTACAGAGCCACTAGCTTGAAATTCAAGCTTGTAAAGATGGTGCTCATTTGAAAAATATCACTGAAGATAAGTTATCACACACAAAGCGTTAGTTTCATTTTCACAAGGATACTAAATTGTGTGTAAGCAAATGTCATAGTGCCAAGAGTATTCTGATATCGTTCAACAAGAATGTTTGACAACAGAAACTGCCAATAACAGCTGGCAGGAGGATACTTCCATATTCAATCATTTACGGTTACTCGGGGCTTCAAAAAGTGTGGCACGTACAATTAACAATAATAATCTTCAGATTCTGATAAGTATTTTTCTACGAAATGGTTGTATAATAGACTTGAATATAAACATCATAGATAAAAAAATGGATTACGAAATGACTGAAAAATAATGAGTGCGTGGTGCTTGCAATTTCATAAATTAAAAATGGAACTGAAATATTCTTGCGTTTGTCTATCTACCTATCTGTCTATACATCTATCTATCTATCTATCTAATCTATCTCTATCTATCTATCTATCTATCTATCTATCTTTATCTATAATATATATATATATATATATATATATAATATATATATATATATATATATATATAAAGGAACTAGAGATGTTGTGGTACTAGAGTGGTAACGAGACTGGTTTAAACTATGTAGAAATATAGAAACGATAAAACTAAAAATGAAAATATAACCTAGCCCAGATGCCAGAGATATAAGCTCGGGCTTGCCTTAACTCTCTCTCTCTCTCTCTCTCTCTCTCTCTCTCTCTCTCTCTCTCTCTCGGTGATTCAGAGACAAATTCCATCGCTTTGTCAGATCACTGCTGGCTATTTTATTTTAATAATGTGAAGGAAAATGAACTGATATGTTGAAAGCCACGAAATTGCAATGCATAAATTAGTACCATTGAAACTATTAATAATAAGCGGTCTTACCACCAACACCATTACACTATTTGGTTTCATTTCAGCATAAAAAAAAATCTTCCGGCATAAAAGAGTCTTATTAAAATTATTTTTTCATCTTGCTGATTAAAATTCTATTCTACCTTCACGTTCCATAATAAAAAATAAAAAAATTCACAGAGGGAAAATTAATTAAATCTTTCTCTCTCTTTTCATTCCAAGTCCTATTTCCTTGGTATCGTTCTATTTCCCATACTGAGCAGTCTCATTCATTCTCACTCTCTCTCTTTCTCTCTCCCTTTGTCTCTCTCTCTCTCTCTCTCTCTCTCTCTCTCTCTCTCTGACGACTTCCCATCTTCGCGCCAAAACCAATCTTCCTTTCCTCCCCGCTCCTTCCTCAATTTCCGATCTTTCTCTCTAATTCCTGTCCCATTTTATTATACCCGATTCCCCTTCGCGGGGCGCGAATCAAACCCACACATCTTTTTCCCCATTTCCCTCTTCAATAATCCTTTCGCTGCTCTCCCCTCCGCCATAAGATCGTCTCCTCCGGCCGTCATTCGTCGTCTCTGTCTCTGTCTCTGTCTCTCTCTCGCTCTCTCTCTCTCCCTCACGACCATTTTCCGGTTGTTGGTGGGTGGGAGTTTTCTCCGCTGTCGACGCCGCAAACGAGACAAGTAAAGCGATAATGTCCGGTCAGGAATTTAATCTAGTGCGGGGATAGTAAGGCTCTCTCTCGCCCGGCCTTCTCCCGCGTACAGTCATCCTACTCGCGCTCTGTCTACTCCCCCCCCTCCCCAACCCTTCCCTTCCCCGACCCCCATCCCCTCCCCCTCACCCCCACACCGGAGACCCATTGTTTAAAGGGATGGCTGCGAGATGCTACTGCTAACGAAGCTTGACTCGTGACGATGATGATGACGACAAAGATGATGATGATGATGATAGCGTTGGTTGGTGGATTCTGGGACCAGCAGCTCCCCAAGATGTCATATAGTTGCTGTTACTACTTAAACAACTGGATGCGGGGTGGGGGGTGGGGGGGGGGGTTATGTCTGAGGATGTTTCCCTGATTGGTTTCTCGCGTCGATTGTATCTAACCAGGCTTTGTTGTTGTGGAGTTGTTGCTGTTGTTATTGAAGTATAAATCACTCGCGTTATTATTTTTGATCTTGATCAGGGAATAGGATATATATATATATATATATATATATATATATATATATTATATATATATATATATATATATATATAAAACTGGGTCTGTTGAACTGAACTCAAATGATATACTTGTGGGTTAGACGACTGAACTGAAGTTAAAATCCCATTAAAAAAGAGTTACTGTAAACTGGAGATTGTTACATATATACGGACACACGCAAAAAATAAAAAATAAATAAATAAGTAAATACATATGTAATACATACATACACATACACAATATAAAAAACACACACACACACACACACAATATATATATATATATATATATATATATATATATATATATATTACATATATATACATACATAGTATATACATCCGCATATATAATCCTACAACATAATTTTTTAAGACCATAGTAGTATATGGCCTAGAACTAATTTCATAAATAATTACGGATATTTTGCAGTTTTTTTACTACATACATTCAAACCGAATCACGCTTTCGTAAAAAAAATGACAACCACAACAATAATAATAATTAGATACATTAACAGTTATTTTTGCATAAATAAAAACACACACAGTTGTGGGTCTTATTATAAATATTAATACCACGAGAAGAAGTAACGGAAGAATGTTGCTATAATAAATATTAATATCAGAAGATATTTTGACAGACTTAAATGAATTTTAAAACAAAAATCAGCCTGGCTAAGGATTAGTGAGGCAATAAGTCGTCAAATGAATTCAAAATAATCCTAAATTATTAAGATTAAATTATCTGTTTTACGTATACTTCCCGAATAAATCTACAGAACATCATCTGTAGGATAAAATCATGTACATTACTCGAACCCAAGAAATAACCTTCAGAAAAGGTTCTAGTTTTCTTTCGCAAGCGACAATTCAAATCATATAGGCCTATCCAGAAACCCAGTTGCGGCAAAATCAAACCGGAAAATCACCAAGAAGAAACAATGGATGGACGGTGAAGGTAGTCAAATGCGGAGGGCGAACCCCGTAGGCTTTTATCCACTTCATTCCATCCTCATTATTATGTTGTTGGCTGCTTGGTTGTTCTAGATTAATCTGGACTATGACAGCACGGGCTCTTGCTTCAAGACAGCCTGTTAATTTAGTTATATGTAGGATTGTAGGGTGTATAAGAATCCTAGTGTGATCCTTTGAACTCAGCCCCACCAGCGGAAGCAGTATGATGACGTTTTATGCCGATGACAATGATAAATATAATGCATTATGCTTTAGACAGACTACACGATATTAGAATATGATTGCAGATAATACAATTTGGGATAATTTCAGCTTGCTTAGCTATTTATTTCAATTGATAAAATAATCGGCAAGATAAATGGACGCTTGCATTTTTAACAGTTTCACCACCATTTTCCATATGATATATAATATATATATTATATATATATTTATATAATATATATATATATTATATATATATACATACATACATACAATATGTTTTAAAATAAATATGTGTGCGTGTATGTAAACAGTCACGTAAGAATGATTGTATGAGTATGTATACAGTGATGACTAACTAAACCCAAAACTAGCACAATTCTCACTTGGAAAATCTACCACGTTGCAAAGAAGAAAAAAAAACCGAACATGTGAGGACCATTTATTTCCCAAACAGCGCAATAAAGCCGACATAATTACGTGCAACAAACTTTCCCACACGCACGCACATACACACACTCCCACAAATAAACGCGTTCATTGCAAACTCCATTTCGCCCCCAGACTAATGTCGCTGAACGCATAACACTTGTGTCTAAGCGATCTTTCATTGTGTATTAAACCGCACTTACAGTCTCACTCAAATCTCCAGAATTAATTAAAAAGACGGAGAGGGAAAATTATAACAAGTGAAGTTGTCCCTGACTTTCTCTCTCTCTCCCTCCCTCCCTCCATCCCCTTCCTTTCCTTTCCTTTCCCAGTTCCCCTCTTTTATCCAAAGTCGGGATCCCTTTCCCCTCCCCCCTTTCCCCTCTCCCTTATCTCTTCCCTCTGGGGGGGGAAAAAAGATAATCATTCGAGAGCCGCTGCTCGCTTTACTTTTACGCCCACAACATTAGGAACCGTAAAAAAACATATTGGAATCTTTAATTGCGTCTCAGATGAACCTCTCTTTAAATACCCTCCTTCGCCCCTCCCCCTCACCCGTATATCCCCCACCTCTCTCTCTCTCTCTCTCTCTCTCTCTCTGCCAGTGCTTTTGACAATATTGCTTTTTAGAGGAGAAAGGGGGAACCAAATAAGCAAGCACCCTAGGACGAAATGAGGGCCGGGCGTGGGTGGGGGTGGTGAGGTTAGGGTAAGGGGGAAACGGTGGAGGGGTGAGGGGCCCCTGACCCCCACTCCCCTCCCCTCCCATCCCCCCGTTTTGATTTTCCTTCCTTGCCAGAAGAGGCAACATGCAAATCGAGAGAGTCATGTCACCCCCTTTCTAGATGAACAGCTTCATTACACTGTAAAATATTACGCACTTGTGGTCCCTAAACGAGGCATTGATTGGACGGCCCAGTGGGCGGGGCTTCCGGAGATAATGAGCCGTGGGAGGAGCTCCGGGAACGGGCGTGAAGCGATTGGACGGCGCGTGCGCATGCGTAATCGAGCTCGAGGGAGCGGCGACCCTCTCTCCGCCTCGAGAACGGCGATTATAATCGGCTATGGTCGGACATCGCGAGCAAATATGGTCTTTTCTCTCAACATAACATAAGCGGCACTGACCGGATGCTATCTTGATTTAAGAGATGAGGTCTGTGAAAGCCTGACATTGTCAGTAGAAAATCAGCCAATTCTCTGACATATCTCTACCCAGGTAAATAATTTTTTGAATGGCTCCCTATTCAATCTTTTACAAAAGCAATTCTAGCGGTTTGATCAATCAAATAATCACTTACAAATACTGATAAGTATTGTTCCAAAAATTTTGTACACTATTTACTCAAAAATGAATAATTGTGGATTTAATCTTTATTAGAAAAATTAGAAAAATATACACATAAAATCTAAGTTCCTCTTCTATTTGTGCCGACCGATTCCATTACAACTGCGTTTGTGATTGAAATATTAGCAATTAAAAAAAAAAGTCGAACAAAATATTGCAAAATAATAATTTCGTCAACATAAATATTCATAACAATAACAATAAATCACTCTCGGTCTCAGTTATATATATAATAATTTTATTGAAAATTGATTTTAAAATTGTTTGAAATATTTTGAGTGAAAGCAATTCGTAATAACA
>NC_087218.1:41986707-42004207 GCF_015104395.2 Macrobrachium nipponense
AACTTAGGCAAATATGCTGTTTTTATTAAGAACCAAAAAGACAAAATATTAGGTAATGTTACTTCTTTGTGTAACAAACAGATTTTTCTGGAAAATGATCAGTTTTCCTAACAATATCAAGGAAAATGTTACTAATATATTCTACAAAACAGGAAGGAGGAATGTCCCTAATAGCCAAGGTGGAATTAAGATAGTTTTAAAAGTGTATCACAATGCTTGTGCAATCCAGTAAAATCTAGAGACGAGACCACATAGAAAATAAACATGATACCACATAGGAATAAACATATCACATAGTAATAAACATGATACCACATAGGAATAAATATATCACATAGAAATAAACATGATACCACATAGGAATAAATATATCACATACAAATGAATATGATACCGCAGAGATATAAACATACCGCATACAAATAAAAATATCTCATAGAAATAAACACATCACATAGAAATAAACATTTCACATAGAAATAAACATATCACACAGAAATAAACATATCACATACAAATAAATATACCACAGAGAAATAAACATATCGCACACAAATAAAAATATCTCATAGAAATAAACACATCACATAGAAACAAACATGACTCCACATAGGAATAAACATATCACATACAAATAAAGATGACATCTCAGATATCAAAATATCACATACAAATAAATATGATACCATAGAGACATTAGCAAATCACATATCAATAAATTTGATACCGCATAGAGATAAACATGATGTTACACAGATATAAACGTAATACCACATGGAGCCAAGTATGAGCGGGTACACAGGATTCCGAAGTTAATGGGCGCCATCGAGATTAGGGGAGCTGAACGATCATCGTCAAGTGAATTAAATATCAGAGAAAAAACAGGAAAAATCACAGCGATGCCCAGAATCCGGGGCGTCATCTCTGTGGGTGGCCGGGGTCAGTGCTGTGAACACACTGTGTGGCATAATCTTTCGGTAATTGTTTCAAGCCTTGCCCTTTTCTTCATTTCCCTCTTATTGCTTTCGGTGGGTCTGGACTTACAAAAAAAAAAAAAAAAAGTGCCCGCTTTACCGACCTTATGTTAAAAAAAAATGGTGTGTAACGCACTGGTAAAGTGTGTTTACTACAACGGTATAAATACTATTTTTGCTTTCGTTTGGTCTGGACTAAAAATAAATGAACAAACAAATAAACAAATAAATAAATAAATAAATATATTAAAAAATAAAAAACAAACAGTGCTCGCCTGACCGACCTACAACAGTCAAAATACTTTGTTGTTGTTTACTTATCTCTATATTTACTTTTGTAAAACCTCTCCTATTTCCATTCACTCCGTTACCAAGCATATCTGTGGTTCTATGTCGTGTTCCTTCCTGGACATGTATACTTACCTTATTAATACACATTTATTTACGAAACATGGGGATACAATAACTTAATCAAGAACTACTGGTATACTAACAAATACATCCTCATATTACGTATGATTACCATGAGGTCACCGACCTTTCTGAATTCATTGTTCATAGTTTTTTGCATACTTTCATAAGTCTCTCTCTCTCTCTCTCTCTCTCTCTCTCTCTCTCTCTCTCTCTCTCTATGAGTTCATTAAATGTCAATAGCTTCTTATACAAAATAATCTGCACTTTATACAACCGCCTCTTCTTCTTCTTCTTCTTCTTCTTCTTCTCCGCGTAATGCGCCATCTACTATCTTAATATCCTCAATGCGCATGCGCAGATACAAATGCTCGATCACGTTCATCTCATTAACATCATTCAACATATCAGACTCTCAGTTCGCTCCAGACACTGACGTATTCTTAACCTTTGGCCGTTTCTCATTCATCATCTTTGATTGCCTTCGATTCCTTATCGCCGATTGATCTCATTTTAACATTGACGCTTACAAGGATGATGCAGCGTGCACACTTTCTCCTCTTTCGGAAATGGTCAGATATATCATTTATAGTTTCGACGCCCAATGGCAGATGAAAGTTCAGCCCATACTTTCATACTTGTTAAAACAAGTATTTGTTAGTGGTAGTTCATGCTTTGAAGATATATTATACAGGAAATAAAAAACATACATACACGCACACACACACGTTATATATATATATATATATATATATATATATATATATATATATAGATATATAATATATATATATATATATATATATATATATGTGTGTGTGTGTGTGTGTGTATATATATATATATATATATATATATATATATATATATAGTATATGATATATATAATATATAATACACACACACACACACACACACACACACACACATATATATATATATATATATATATATATATTATATATATTATACATATTTATTCACTCGTGCAAACAGAAGACATACTAACCTGTATATTTGCATTTTAAATATGATCAATGTAAAGCTGAAGGTTGAGCGTGTTTGTGTGAGTGTGTCTGTATACAGAAAGGCAGACCCAAATGATATAAACATACTGTAAATACGCATCACGCGCGCGCGCGCACAGACGCAAAAGGAGGAACCCAAAAAGGAAAAAGCCGAAATAAAAACAACGCCGCAAAACATTCGCCATGCAAATGCGGTTTCTTTTTCCACTCTATGGGTCGTTACAAACAGCTGCATATATATTCAGTCTTTAGTTGTAATGCAGCTAAACATTTGTACAAGCGCCGGGACGCGGTAGCAAGCGCACACGCACAGCGTATGAATAACAAAAACACACACATACATTTCTCTATCTCTCTCTCTCTCTCTCTCTATTTAGTTTCGTGGGCTAAATGCAGCTCTTCCTCTCTCTCTCTGTAAAACTAAATAAAAGTGCAAATAGTTAATTTCAACAGATTCAACAAACGCTTACCGCCGCGTAATGCAGAGCGATTCACAAAATATGCTGTTCTCTTTTGCATGGGAAATGCATGATGCAATTTCATGCAATTCGCAAAAAAATTAGGGAATAGGAACGCCTATGCCGGGCACTGTGAAACAAAAAGTCCTGTTTTGTTCGGAAATAAAAATTTGTCAGTTAAACCTGGTCTGAAAAAATGCACACCCCATATTTTCTCTTAGATTATCTTCGTAAATAAATTTATTCATTTTCATATGAGTTATTATGAGTTAAATCATCTAACGTTCATATAAGCTTCATTTTCAGAGTATATACATTATATATATATAATATATATATATATATATAGTATATATATATAGTATATTATATAAATAATATATATACTATTATCATATATCATAAATATGAAAAATATATTTATCATATATTATATATATATGTATATACATATATATATATATATATATATATATATATTTTTATATATATATCATATAAAAGATTGTGTATACATATACATATATCACAAAGAAACAAAAATGAATATATATATATCTATATAATATATATATAGTATATATATATATACTTTATATATATATATATATATATATATATATATATACATGTACGACTAAACAAGAAACGAGCGCATACTAACATTTTTTCCGCATAAATCAAATAAAAAAATTGAAGGCAAGAAGAAAGGTTGATTTAATAATAGCAAGAAATGAGTAAAGAGGAAGCGGTGCGGGACCCCCTACGACCCTCCCCCCCTCAACACCCCACCCCCAAACCAACCTAAACCACGTCATAAAAAAAAAAAAAAAACACTGGAGGAACGAGCTTCGTGTAAGATGTGTTTTAATGTAGATCTTAACAGGTATATGGGCGCAGGTATTCGGTAGTCGCATTACTGCGTTATAAACCCATAACTGACCAGGTAAGGCAACCTATGGGTTTTCTATTGGGTTGGGGGTGGGGGGCGTGGGGATTGGGAGGGGGGGAGTGGTGTATACTTATCCAATTCCTTGGGTCCTCTCGTCCACAGGTATTAGGGAGACATTTTGAGGTTGAGCTTTTGGTGTGTCCTATCCGAGCCCACTTCTCTCTCTCTCTCTCTCTCTCTCTCTCTCTCTCTCTCTATTCTCTAATCTCTCTCTCTCTCTCTCTCTCTCCCTACGTACATACATAAAAGCGAATACCACGGGAAAATGATAAACAGAAAGTCAGTACCAGCGCTTTTGCCTTTATTCAGGTATGACAATGCCTGAATAAAGGCGAAAGCCCTTGGTACGGATTTCTGCCTATCATTTCCCTGTGGTATTCGCTTATATAATGAAGTCACGTGCATCTACTGTGAATTTTTAAGCATGCATACATAGATACATGCACATATATATGACCGTTTTTCCTGTAACTCTTCTCATTCATCACCTGCCTGAAGGGAGAAACAGTTTGGTCTCTGAAATACAGTATTTATTTTCTACATTTTGGCGTTTTTATGGCTCCTTATATCAGATATGAACATATACTACATACATACATACATACATACATACACAGCACACATACACACCACACCCCACACACACACACACATATATATATATATATATATATATATATGACACATACATACATACATACATACATAAAAGAGCAAGAACAAAGTCCAACAAGACGATAAAAAGTGAAAATCTGAAAAATAAATTTGGGCGTTAACCACATAAGAAACGACCGATCTGCTTCGTAAAAGAAAAGAAAAGCTTATTTGTCAGGAAACAGAGAAGCAGGATGCAAATTCCAAGTCTCATCAGTTGTAGGAGAAAAACACTGAACCTCACGATCCGATTTCAACGACATAATGTGGGAAAAGGTGGTTTGACGAGAGCTACGAGGAGGAATTCTCTTTCTGAGCTCCACGGAGCGATGACCGAAATAATACCAGTAGAGAGGAGTGAGAAAGCCTCTTTATGACAGATTGCTTTCAATTCAATCTTTAGGGAAGGTCAACAAATTCAGGGCACCAGAACATGAGAGAAATTCACTGTACCGTAATCATTACAGCACAGCAGTGAATTTCTCTCATTACAGTGTAATGAACGGGTCAGTTTCATTATCACTGCTCCCATGATTATAATCATTATTAACATCTGCATCATCAAGTCTATTTTGTTACCATTATTTTTTCCTTATCCATTGCATTGAATCTCATTTAAATTACCGTCAATACAGTCGGAACTATGATATTATGATATTTCTTAGGTTATCATTCTTTCGCTTGTCACTATCACCAAATTCGCTATCACCATTTCTAGAATCACCATCGAAGCAGTCTCTGTCACCATCACGACAATCGTCATTATCATATTTTCCAGTTCTCTTATAACTTGTGCCGCTCATTTCACCATCAGACGTCAAAAAATAAATAAATAATTAAATAAATATAAATAAATCTCACTTCACCCAAATCGCCATACGAGCTCCATAAGACAAAGAAGTCGGTCAGTCAACCCTTCTCCGGGAGGAAGAGGAGATAAAAATGGACGGCAAAAATACGTCTTAATTCAACCTATGCATTTAAATGGGTTAATCACCTCTCATGCATGAAAAGCCTTCGGTCCCGAAGCACAAAAATGAAGCTGCAATTTACGTCTCGAGATGAAGTGAGGTACGCGAAGCCAGTGAAGAGGGAATGAAGTGGACGAGAGAGGAGAGGAGAGAAGTCAGGGAATGTGAAGTTCGAGGAAGTGATGGTCTTTGCTAGACAGATGTCATTTGATTTTTTTTTTTTTAGCAGCTTTGGGATCTAGAAGGGAAGAGTGTCCAGAGTGCTGATTTGTATCTCTGTTATTATATCATTGTTTTTAATACTATTTCTTTAAAAACATTATGTATGGACAGCAGTGTATACCATACATATTATAAATATACAAACACATAGATATATGTACATATATGTACTCTCCTCTCTCTCTCTCTCTCTCTCTCTCTCTCTCTCTCGTCTCTCTCTCTCATCTCTCTCTCTCTCTCTATATATATATATATATATATATATATATATATATATATATATATATATATATATTTGACGCAATATTTAGTGAAATTAGGTTACTGATATAGCATACTCTGGAAACAAATAATAATAATAATAATAATAATAATAATAATAATAATAATAATAATAATAATAATAACAACAACAATAATAATAATAGTTATTATTATTATTACAATGTATTCACGTTAAGGAAACGCTCTTATGATTTGAATTTTATATATATATATATATATATATATATATATTATATATATATATATATATAATCTATGTAGATTATTATGTATGTAGATTATATATATTGTATGTATATATATACATATATAATACATACATATATATCTATATAAAATGTATATATATCACACATATATATGTATATATTTATATATATAAAGGCCGGATAACAGGTTGCAGACTGTCACAGTCATGATAATGATGATGTTGATATCGATAAATTCGCAGAAAATGATGAAGATAAAAAAATAAAGAATTATTTAAGAACGCAAATGTCAATAATTATGTGTAAAATGTAACACCTAGAGTGACTTCATATTTTGGAAGTACAAGTCGTATCCCATGTAAATTTGCCTTTATAACCGTCGATTATTGAGGGAGAGAGACTCTCGTAACACACATACACACACACAAACAGGCACTAACAGAGACAGAGAGAGAGAGAGAGAGAGAGAGAGAGAGATTATAGGTGATCCCATGGAAATCGGTTCCACTTCTGTGATGGAGAGAGAGAGAGAGAGAGAGAGAGAGAGAGAGAGATATGACATGGTGATCCCATGGAAATCGGTTCCACTTCTGAGAGAGAGAGAGAGAGAGAGAGAGAGAGAGAGAGAGAGAGAGAGAGAGAGGTGGGGCGGGGGAAGAATAGAATTACGTTTGTGCGTCTGTTGATCTCACATACCTATACACAAACGCACAAAACAAACAAACAGCAATAAACGACGAGATACCTGACCATCCTATACCGTATCTATTAGAAGCTAAATAGCCACGTAGCGATGGAACCATTTTCCTCTCTTTTCACGCCCAGGACAGTGTTATCGCAAATGTGACTTTATTGCACCGCCCACGGGTGTCTTTTTTTTATTTTGTTTTTTTATTTTTTTAAGACCATCACAACCCATAATGTCTCACATATATCTTTGGCCTCCCGTTCTTCCGTTGTTCTATATGAATATAGAAAAAAAAAGAAAAATTATGAACATTGAAATGGAGCAAATAAATTTAAAAAAGGACAGAGAAGATGATATGAATGAAAGAAAAGGTAATACGAATAAAAGTACAAAATAAATAAAAAAAATATAGAAAAAAGGGAAAAATATGAACATTGAAATTAAGAATATAAATGAAAAAATTACACATAAGATGATATGAATGAAAGAAATGAAAAAAAGACAGAAAAGATAATACGAATAAAAGAAATGAAAAAATATAGAAGAAAGGAAAAATGTGAATATTGAAATGGAGAAAAGAAATGAAAAAATGATAAAGAAGATGATATGAATGAAAGAAATGAAAAAAAGACAGTAAAGATAATACGAATAAAAGAAATGAAAAAATATCGAAAAAAGGAAAAATATGAATACTGAAATGGAGAAAATAAATGAAAAAATTACAGAGAGGATGATATGAATGGAAGAAATTAAAAAAAAGACAGAAAAGATAATACGAATAAAAGACATGAATAAATATAGTGAAAAGGAAAAATATGAATATTGAAATGGAGCAAATAAATGAAAAAAATGACATATAAGATGATATGAATAAAAGAAATGAAAAGACAAGACAGAAACGATAATACGAATAATAGAAATGAAATAATATAGAAAAAAGGAAAAATTATGAAACTTGAATGGAGGAAAATAAAAAAATTAAAAAGGACAGAGATGAATATGAACTTGAAAGAAAATGAAAAATGTAGAAAAATGGAAAAAATATGAACATTGAAAATTAATGAAAATAACTGAAAAAATTACAGATTAGATATGAATGAAGAAATGAAAAAAAGACAGAAAAGATAATACGAATAATAGAAATGAAATAATATAGAAAAAAGGAAAAATATGAATACTGAAATAGAGAAAATAAATTAAAAAAGACCAAAGAAGGTGATATGAATGAAAGAAATGAAAAAAAAAGACAGTAAAGATAATACGAATAAATGAAATGAAGAAAAAAATATAGAAAAAAGGGAAAAATATGAACATTGAAATTAAGAAAATAAATTAAAAAATTACAGAGAAGATGATATGATTGAAAGAAATGAAAAAAAGACAGAAAAGATATTACGAATAAAAGAAATGAAAAAAAGACAGAGAAGATAACATGAAGACATGAACTGAATAATGACAGAGAAGATATGAAGAAAAGAAATGGGAAAGGACAGAAAAGATATGAAAAAAATGAAGAAGGTAAGAAAATATAATATAAAGGAAATTAAAAGGGCACAAAATATAATATAAAGAAAAGAAATGAAAAGTTAATATAAAGGAAAAAATGAAAGAAGACAGAAAAGATATGCAGACAAGAAATGAGTAAGGACAGAAAAAAGAAAAATGAGAATGGCCAGAAAAGATAATAAGCAGAAAAGAATGAAAAGCTTAAGAGTAAAACAGGCTTTAGTGTGATTTGAAAAAATAACCTCCAACATGTTCTTAAAAAAAAAAAAAAAAAAAAAAAAAAAAAAACGTGAAATACCCAGCTACAGGCATGTGGCTGTTTAAAGCGCTCTAAATTCATATCGTTTTCATCTGCGAGCAAAAAAGATTTTAAATGTTTAAACGTGTTTTGACGAGAGTATCAAACGGGATTCTAAACAAAAAAACGCACAATACATACACACACACACACACACGCACACACCCAAACACACACACACACACACACACCCATTATATTATATAATAAAAATATCTATATTATATATATATATATATATATATATATATATATATCATATACGCATGTGGGTGTGTGAACGCGTACGTGTGCGCCTGTTAAGAATCTGGCTCTAAGAGAGGAGAGAGAGAGAGAGAGAGAGAGAGAGCGAGAGAGAGAGGAGGGAGAGATAGAGAGAGAGAGAGGGGGGGGTTGGGGGGGGGGGGGGGGTTTATCTGATTCTATCATATGGAATCCCTCCTTGATCCTACATAAATAGTGCATGACTGATTTGTCGATGTTTTTATCAACTAAAGCCCAAGCGACTGATTTATATACAAACATCCACAATCACAAATAAGCACCCGCACAAAATTCGTAGCAAGCGTATAAGCATTCACGAACGTCCCCATAGACGCGAAACACGAAACCCAGGTCCTGGCAGAACCATAACACCATACCTAAGGCGTGTCCGCCGACCGAATAATTCCTTTCATAGATGGAAATTCCTGGACATTAGTTGTCGTTTCCCGCCACGTAAGAAGAAGAGAAAAGGAAGAGAAACGAGGAGAGAGGAGGAGGAGGGGAGGAGGAGGAGGGGAGGAGGAGGAGGAGATAGGGAGGTGCAAGGTACTATAAGAAGCAGCTTTATACGATGGGTAAATGGGCATTTTTTTTGGACACTACCTGGACCCGTATCTCCCTGTGTCTGGTGGGTGATGAGGTTGAACAGTGAGGTACCGAGAGGTTCCGAGTGTCCGAGGTGCCATTTGGTTTATTAGACCCAATATAGAAAGATGGCCGTATCATGGCTTCTCATCAAGGAGACTTACGGAAAAGTAAGGGACTGTTTTGAGGTGGTTTACTTACCTGGGCGCTCGTTTTCTGTCTTGTTTCACATCTGTCATTAGATTTATTCTTTTTGGCAAAGGGTTGGATGTTTCCATTATTTCCTATTATCATTATTATCATTCAATTACGCCAATTTCATTATTTTCATTTAGACTGAACACCCATTTGTATCGTCATGTCTTAAGTGACACTTGAAAACCAAGATTCAATAGTATAAAAATACTGAATGAATAAAAGTAAATTGATAAACAAAAATGATATTTACAAGAATCAACAACGAAGATAACGAACACTGACTCAATAGTACAAGGCATTTGAGATCTTCGGTATCATTCAAACGGACACTGGTACCCTTCCGAGCTTCGTGACTACGCGTACACAAACATTTCTGTATGTACAAATAATAATAATAATAATAATAATAATAATAATAATAATAATAATAATAATAATAATAATAATAATAATAATAATAATAAATTTCATTTTCAGCTCAAGGGTATATACATGGAATATACAATTCAATTGTATTCCACAGAGGTAAATGAAAAGAGTTTTTCTTAGAAAATACCCAACAGTTTCGTCCTCCAATGGACATCTTGGAGCATTTATTAATATACGATCCATGAAGAGGTCCATTGGAGGACGAAACTGTTGGGCATTTTCTAAGAAAAACTTTTCATTTTCCTATGTGGAATACAATTGAATTAACATATCTTCGTGCCTATGAAGATTATCAGTAATATGCGAAGTACATACAGTAACACGCACAATCTAGATACATGAGATAACATGATAAAAAATGAATGTATACCAATACTCACACAGTTGTTGAAGTAGTAAAAAAGATAGTAATCATAATACTGGTAATATCAGTAATAATATTGAGAATATAAAAATTAACATTAATAAAATAAAATAAACACTGGCAGTTATAATCGTAAGTGTACAGATTGTATAAATTAAATTCCAGCTAAAGACCTTAGGTGGTTACAGTAGTCAGGTCCAGAGGGCTAAATACGAAAACTGAATGTAGGAAAATTCTAACTAGGTAATATTCACAATAATAATGCAAAAGTAAAATACCATTAATAACAGTAACCGTAGAAATATAATAATAATGACAAATTCTGCAGATGACACCTTGCCAAGCAGAGATTAAGTCATATAATTATTGTGGAGTAAGAAGTGTCTAGGTGATCGTCTTTTAATACGCTACACGCTCCAAGAGTAATTACTGCACAAGTGCTTAAGCAAACTTCAGTATTGCAACGGTACACAATTTAAACACCAGTGTACTATCACAATTCACAGCGACGAGTCATCACAATGGAAAACAGCACCAGCTGCCGTAAATTTTGAGAAATGCACGGGGCCTTCTCTGACCTAAGGACAAGACTTTTTTTTTTTTTTTTTTTTTTTTTTTTTTCAAATGTCTTTAAGGCGTTATCATCTTCCACAAAAATGAAAAATGCTAGTCTACTATCGACGTTAATTTAAGAGAGTAAACGTTCAAAGGACAACAGCTGGACATTCAATTTCATTTCAATTCAATCCATAGAAAAATAGGCTATGTATCTTATACGCTCAGATGTCTGAGCTGGTTAGTCATTTTTTAAGTTTATCGTTTATAACTGAACTACCACGAATTTCTCAAGGGTAGAGGTAATAAAGAACATCAACCTGACTGTATTGATCGAGAAATGATAGCACTGGAACTCGATCAACACGATATCTTTCATAATCAAGGTTAAAGTAACTAATACTGCATTACTCTATGATATTAAACGTAAAACTCATCTATTCCTTTATCGAGACTGAAAAATCGGCAATTGCAAAATATATGTATTATCCGGCAAATGATTTTGAAGCTTCTTTATTCATACACTGTAAACCCGAATCCAATTACTCTGATACGAGTGGGCTTAGTCACTTTTAAGACTGGCACTTCCAACAAGTGTAGTTTCTGAAATGAATAATCAGACAATAAACGCATTCAATTCCTTATTCGTAAAATGACGGACTTGATAAATTTGCCTGATGAATCTTTGACTTCACAGCGCAGGGTGTCCACATAATTTAGACGAATCGTGCACTTTACACGTTATTACACTTCATACAGATGTAATACAATACAAAATATCCTCTTGAATTAGATGAAGTGAGCGTTTCAGTCTTCATTATGTTTCAAGAGTAATTCATATAGGCCTATTACAGCTCCCATCAGCGCCTGCGCAGTCTAGTGTCTCCCTGACCTGGTCGAATTTCGCCTTTGAATATCTGTTTTAATTCATAATATTTCACATGGCTATGATATATCACAGCTTTTATCAATGTTGGTAGAACATTTTGGGTTTAACTGAACTGAATGGGCGATTTAATTGTAATTATCAATGACTTATAGCAAGTCAGGCAAGATACACCACAGCTCGTATCCTTGACTGCACAGCATAGGTCTAAAGTCTACTTGAATGAAACAAATAGCTTCGTACGCGGTTATCTTCATGCTTCATTTATTATACATCATATAGGCGTGATATACTTACAGCACATTACATCGGTTTACCTGGCCTAGACGAATCACGATTTTGGTCTTTTTCATAATTCAAACGGTCTCAAATGTGCTACGCACGGAAATGACATTGCACAGAACTGCAAGGACAGTACAGCACCGGAGCACACGATCGTACTTTCCCCTTTATGTTCCGTTTCGTTTAATTCGTGCAAAATAAAATGAACAATTTCCACGCCCCGTCGCACAACATTCTAAATATAATGGAGTGTTTCCTCATATATGCAATCTGAAATTTGTATTTTGTGATGTCGAATGATAACGCCCTTGACAACATCTGTGTCAAATTAAAATATAATATAATTTTTTTTAGAAGCGCGAGAGATTTGGGATTCAGCAAGAACTCTCTTCATCCTTTTCAAAGAATTCAGAAAAAACAATTCCAACTAATGTAAAATCTTTCAAACCAATGGAAAATATTTCAGACCTATAAAATATTTATAAATGACTAAGCCACCGATAATTTTAAATTTGCATAAGTGTTTACCAGGGTCCCTTTAACCATCTAAATTTAAAGAGACGAATTATTGCTACTTCAAGTGTTTGTCTTAGCCAACTTTTCCTTTTCAATTATACCTCAGACCAATGCATAAATGAAGCCAATGCATCGCCCTTTCCGTCAGCCTCAAAATTTAAAAAATAAAAACAAAATAATTAAAAACCAACAAATCACCAAAAATTGTCTCTGACGTGTAAAATGTGAACATGCTACACAGTTTGATTGAATGACTTTTGTCTGAGAATTCAAATACATTCAATTTGATGCAGATGCTGAGTGAAGTGCAATGACAATATGAATAAAGTTTTTTAGCATATCCTTAGCAAGAAATTTGTCTTCGAAACTCCAATAGGATGGGTAAACACAGATAACCGAAATAGTTGAGGATGTTGTTCTAACTATTATCTGCACAAAATTCAACCTCTATCTATTTACCTATCTATCCATCATTTTATTAGCAAACGTGATCATCAAACACTCGTTATTCTAAAGTTTTCAGGGAATGTTATACATATTCGTATCTATTAAGCACTTAGCTGAACATTTATCTTCTTAACTGTCTATCTATCTTTTATATAAAGAAACTTTTTATCTTAAATTCCTCAATCTGTCGACCTGTCTGTCTGTCTGTCTACTCGAGACCCGAGCCTAAATAATATATCATCCTCAAACCGTATAATTAGAATGACTTCGGTCCAACTGGATTTCTTTTCCGCCGTTGCTTCCACGTCGACGAAGGTGTAAAAAAAATGTCTTTATGGAAAGTTAGGCTGTTGTGCAGATCCACAAAAATCAAGGTAATTCAAGGAATTATTGTGTGTGGTGTGTGTGTGTAAATAAGACAATGTTCGCTCTCCATGTGTTTTTAAGATTTGGCGGTGGTTGAAGTTACTTTAAAAAAAAAAACCTTCACATTGGGAGATGGAAATTAATTGTGTCATCTTTTAAACATATTCTTTCTATAAATGTGCGAAGTAAGGAAATAATGAAATAATATTTGTATTTCTTCCACGTGCAAAGGAAAATTTAAGTGCAACTTTCACATTACGAAAATATTTCAGTTACGATATAAAGATGGAAACAAGACACGAGATATAAGTAATTGAAAAAAGTAAAATGTATTGAAAGGTATGAATATGCCACAGGTATATAACGAACTATTCCAAAAAGTAAATGAGATATTTGTTAGTGATGAAAAGGTAAAGGGATTGATATCAATAATAAGAAAGGAAATAATTGACTGACTTTATGGGCTTCACATTACAAGACAAGGATCATATCTATTTCAAAAGCATTATAATACAATGTCAAGAGATGCAATTACAGCTTGACATTATTATTGCTAGTATCATTATATTCGGTGACAAAAATCTCTCATCAAAATGAACCAATTTCAACGGAGGAAATGAAGACCCCACATTACGGATTAATTAACGTCATTCCCCGGTCATCATGTGCAATGCAGTGAGGTAAGAAAAGATTTGGTAAAAGAAAAAAAAAAAAAGACGACATCTGAGTGAAGTTGTACGACAGAAGGGAAGACCAATGTGGTGTCTTTACGAGTTGACAAATTAGGACCACATGGAATTCGTTTTCATCTTCGTCTTGGTAGAACAGCAAAATTAAAAGGAACTAGATGTTTAACCTGTGAATTGCTAGTACCATGTCAGTTACCATGAATTCACCAATTTATATATATATATATATATATATATAATATATATATATATATATATATACATATATATATATATATATATATATATATATATATATACGTATGTATGTATGTCTGGTATGTATTATATGTAGTATGTATGTCGTATGTATGATGTATGTTATGTATGTATGTATGTATGTATGTATAAATGAATCATGAAAGTTTGGAAAGTGATGAATATATAATAAAGGTAGAAGCCACGAAGGAAAGTGAAACAATGGAGTCTGCTAAGTTTTGTTTTGTATGGTGTTTCTACGTTGCATGGAACCAGTGGTTATTCAGCAACGGGACCAACGCTTTACGTGACTTCCGAACCACGTCGAGAGTGAACTTCTGTCACCAGAAATACACATCTCTTACTCCTCAATGGAATGGCCGAGAATCGAACCCGCGACCACCGAGGTGGGAAGCAAACACCATACCAACCACGCCACTGAGGCGCTTAGTCTGCTAAGTAAAGGACCATTGAGTCGAAAGATCTCGTAGCATACTCCATTATTTCACTTTCCTTCGTGACTTCCACCGTGGCTTCTACTTTTAGATATATATATATATATATATATATATATATATATATATATAATATATATATATATATATATATATGCAAGTACAGAATATATAAAATCAATACAGTTCAAATACAGTACACAATACAATTAACATACAGTTCTGTATGTACAGAATAGATGTACAGAATAGGCGTACAAAAGAAAATTTGAACTGACGGGTAGTAAAGGGGATCGCTCTGAACACATTTTTAATTTGCGAACCCGTCTGTTTTGGATTTCAAAATGTCCGGAAGCTGAATGTTCGTAAGTAGGATGTAATATATATATATATATATATATGATATATATATATAATTAATAATTTAATTATATATATAGATATATATATAGAATATATATATAATATACAGAGAGAGAGAGAGAGAGAGAGAGAGAGAGAGAGAGAGAGACAGCTTTAACAGCAAACGAGAATGACAAAAATCTTCATACCGCTTTCTATTCATCCTAATACATATATATATTATATATATATATATATATATATATAATATATATATATATCTTTTTTTTTCTGCTAGCAATATCCATATAGCCTCTTTATCGAGTATATAATCTTGCTATGATTTTTTCCGTTATATTTCGAATTTTGGAAAAATATTGTCACTACTTGGAATGGGTTATCATTACAAAAAAGAACAATAAGTAGGTATTCTTGCTTAGTTCCCAGAGACATTCGGAGGACAGGATACATTTGATGGCCTTCAGGTCTCAAAGACCAGGATGAACATTGCTGACAAAATCTCCTATGAATCGACCAATATGCTTACGAGGAATCATATTTACTATACAATGCTAATATTTACCACGCTCTTACAAAAGTGATTTTGAACTTCAGTTTATCTTAAAATTTCAATCTCAAGGAGTTTGTCATTAGCCAACGAAAGATGACCTTTTTTCTATTATTATTAAATAAATAAATCTGACGCCACGCTATTATTTATTCCTGCAGATAATCTCTTAATATCTCAGACAAGACAGTACACACTCATCTTATTCATAAACGTATGTAATTAGAGCACGAGTGTACACATATTCGAAAAATGTGCCAAAGCTTTATTTTACCGGTTCGTCACAGTATTATTCCAGTGTGAGACGTAGTTCCTGCAATATGATAATGATAATAATGATAATGATAATAATATCAATAGCACATGAGACGGCCAATTAGGGAAACGCTAAAAAAGAAGCAATGCGAAGAGACGCAAAAAGCAAAATGATATTAAGAAAAGTAAATGAAGGAAGGGACATTGATTAATATATCATTCACTAATTACTTGGTCAGAAAAGGGAAAAGGAAACTGGTGAAGGAATGAAAGACGCAGAGAGAGAGAGAGAGAGAGAGAGAGAGAGAGAGAGAGATCAAGGCAAATTGGTAGAGCAATAAGAAAGAGAGAGAGAGAGAGAGAGAGAGAGAGAGAGAGAGAGAGAGTACACGCAAGAAAGTCAAACTGATTATGGAATGAGAGAGAGAGAGGAGAGAGAGAGAGAGAGAGAGAGAGAGAGAGAGCAAATCCAAGAACAAGGGGCACGACGAAACAATGAAATTAAGTAGACTGTATTAACATTTCAAATTAGGATGGACAAAATCCATTCCAATGAAGGAAGGGGACGAGAGCTAAATAGGTGTGGAGGAGAATTTGCATAAAATTAATTTCTTTTTTTTCCTTTTCTTGTCACGTCGCCGCGCACGGACACGCCAGACCTTACGCCATCTAAGAGGGGGCTTTAGGAAGCCGAGGGAGGAAATGTAATTTTCTATCGCTTCCTTATGTTCTAGGGCTTTGTTTCTGGCGTATTCTGCGACCCTGGGAGAGAAATACGTGGCAGTTGAAGGCGTTCTTCGCCTTCCTGGTATTACATTTTGCTGAGGTGGAGAAATGCGAGTAAGTGAACATTGGAAATGCGCGTGATTAAGAACAGTTTTTGCTGTTCGTGTGTGAGAAAGAAACCCAAATAAAAGTAAATTAATATGAAAATCCACATAATTATGACAAACACGTTCGTCAGTTCTCTTTCCCTATTCTTGAAGTGCGTAAAAATAAAAAGGCATTTTTTTTCTTAGTGACTCGACATTTATATTCGTGTACGACAAAGCAAAAAGAAAAATAAATAAATAAATAAAATAAATAAACAAATAAATAATAAAATCAATAAAATAAACCAATTCAAATAAAATACAAAATAAAATTACCGACAAACACGTTTGTCAGTTCTCTTTCCCTATTCTTGAGGTGTGTAAAAATAAAGACATTTTTTCCCTAGTGCCTCGACATTTATATCCGTGCGCGAGAAAGAAAAAAAATCCACATAATTATGACAAACACGTTTGTCAGTGTAAAGATAAATAGACATTTTTTTTCCCTAGTGACTCGACATTTATATTCGTTTGCAAAAAATGAATAAATAAATAAACTAATTATTAAAAATAAAAAAATCCACATAATTATGA
>NC_087218.1:42006707-42024207 GCF_015104395.2 Macrobrachium nipponense
CAAGCGCAAGATAAATGAGAACTGTAGCAACGATAGAAGTGATTTCTTCTGTATTAAAATATTAAATCATTAATCATACTTCCAGTTCTTAAATTTTATTTGACGCCCGTGTCAGGAACCTCCCTTTCCGATGAGCACTTAGGAGTTCAGGTTCCTACAAGACTGTCTGGTAGAAATCACATACGTTTCACTGCTAAATCTGCCCAATGAAGTGAAGTTTGCGTGTTATGCGTTCTTGGTTTTTTCTCCCTTTGAATATTGTTCTTGTACTTGAGTTACAAGGATTAGGATGTCTCAGTGGTGCCTTCTCCTTTTAAATATTGTTCTTGTACTTGAGTTACAAGGATTAGGATGTCTCAATGGTGGTTTTCTCCTTTTGAATAATGTTCTTGTACTTGAGTCACAAGGATTTGGATGTCTCAATGGTGGTTTCTCCTTTTGAATAATGTTCTTGTACTTGAGTCACAAGGATTAGGATGTCTCAATGGTGGTTTCTCCTTTTGAATATTGTTCTTGTACTTGAGTTACAAGGATTAGGATGTCTCAGTGGTGGTTTCTCCTTTCGAATATTGTTCTTGAACTTCAGTCACATGGATTAGGATGTCTCAGAGACTTATTAGTCCATCCTTGGAGACATCGTGGCGCTCTAACCTTTTTTGCTTTTCCTCTTTATAGGACTGAATTAGAGGCAGGTCCTCTGATCAACGACGATTCCATTGTCTCTATTCCAAAGTAATTCCAATCTCTTTTGATAGTATAAAAGTCACAGTTAAATTGAGCCAAATGACAGAATCTTTCTTTCCTCCAGAAGTCGTCAACAGCAACAGTGTGGAGGAGTTTAAAGAAAGCTAGACAATCATTAGGACACCGAGAATGAACAGGAAAACCTGCTCTTAGAGATAAGTGAGCGTACGATGTCTCCTCGGATGGACTACCAAGTCTTTGAGACATCCTACTCCTTGTAAACCCTCTCAGACTTCCTCGTTACACCCATCAGGCCCCTTTTCTCACATTTACTGAGGGAAAATCTATAATCCCAAGACTGCACGATTCATTGGCTATTTTCATCCTTCTAACATATTTTGGAATTCTAATTCTTCTTCTGTTTTTCCTCACTTTTATATTTTGTTTTCCATTTCCCTTCTTTTCATGGCTCAGTCAAGCCTGGGCTAGATAAGGGTTTTTAGGAGCCTGTTTCTGCTGTCTCTGAATTATAACAAAGAGAGAAACTTACCTAAAGGAATACAAATATATTCATCCTGTCCATTCGTCCGTCTATCTCCCTGTCTGTCTGTCTGTCTGTCTTGTCTTGTCTCATTTAATAACACCTCCATTTCCCTCCAGCAACGACGCCTCTCCTCTCCTCCCTTCCTCTCCCCCTCCCACCGTAATGGCCCTCACCACCACCACCACCTCCTCCTCCTCCTCCTCCTCCTCCCCTCCCCCGCCCCTGTGCCGGCTCCCTTCCCTTCCTCGCCCTCAAAATTCACCCTTAAAATATTTGTTTCGTCGTAAAACTTAATTGAATTTTCACAAAACGTTTATGCTGAGGCCCGTAAAGGAAAAGGTATATTGTCGTCAATAAAGCTGAAAGAACTACCTAAAATTCCCCTTCCCCCTTCCCCACCACCCCCGCCCTCCACCCCTGGTCGGGGAAAATAAAAATACTTCATGTCCGGAACGCGTTGGAAAATGTCATTTAGCCTTTTCGCCTAGAAAAAAAAGGAAAAAAAAAATCGGCGAACGCCATATTTACTCCATGGCAGCAATTATGGAGTAGGGCCGAGCTATTATGCACCCTTCGATTCATAATTTTTCAGGACAAAAAAAAATCTGAAATCATTTTTGGGGGGTTTCAGAAACACGGTTCAAAAGAATTCCTGGCTGCAAAATATTCCAAAAAAAAAGTACAAAAAAATATAGACCCGTATCCCGTGATTTAATTTGGCTCTAAAGTATTATTATTATTATCATTATTATTATTATTATTATTTAGGAAATCATAATGGGATAATTCATTTTGTATTTATTACCCTTTTGGTCTTTATTGCTGTGTCCCCGCGTATTTTCTCCCCTTTATTCTCTCGTCCTATGTTCCTCTATTCCGCATTTCCCATTTATTCTCATTTTGCCGCATTAGACACAACGTCACATATTAATTAATAGCCAAGTTCAACCTGCCTCCTCTTTCTCTCCTGTGCATTTTGCCTCTGGCTCGCTGTTCAATTTATAGCGCTTCTTTCTTCATTCCGATTTTCCCTTTCCGACCTTTCTCGCTTGATTTCTTTCACACCCGGTTTCCCTCATTTTTCTGTGCCTCTTTCACTTTCAAAACATTGGGGTAAATTCTCTCTCTCTCTCTCTCTCTCTCTCTCTCTCTCTCTCTCTCTCAAAATTATCCGCATGATAACCCCTCTTATGTTTACTCTATCCAAGACTTTATTGTTCTTATTATAATTCTACTTGTCTATTTGTCTGTCTTCCGCGTTTTTATCACTAAAATAACTCTATCCGAGGATTCACAGTCTTCATAACTCTCACTCGCTCTCTCTCTCAGAAATCTGTACTCATGATAATCACAAAGGCCTCTTATCTAAGAATGCATCGTTCTGATAATGCCATCCCCGAAACCCCGCTCTCTCTCTCTCTCTCTCTCTCTCTCTCTCTCTCTCTGTTCTGATAATGCCATCCCCCCTCGCCCCCTTCTCTCTCTCTGCTATCCATTACTTCACTCATCTATCTCTCTCTCTCTAGCTCTCGCTCTCTTCTCTCTCTCTCTATCTCTCGGCCGGATATGCCATCCCCCTCGCCCCCTTACTCTCTATCTGCTCTTCATTTATTCCATCACTTCTCTACTCTCTCTCTCTCTCTCTCTCTCTCTCTCTCTCTCTTCCTTCCTTCACCAATATATTATACCCTCCCTTTATTCATAAAAGGTCGCATTAGTTGATGGGAGGACAAACTAATTTTGACCTGAGATGCGTCATTAAAACACGAGATGCTGAGGCGATGAATTTGATGGAGATGGTGTCCGCCCGTCTGAAGGTTGATGAGGATGCTGGAACAACGTATTGATTCATCACCGGACACTGAGGTGATGGTGAGGACCATAATATGTATGGTGAGCGAAATGGGCTGCGTTTCCATTTCGTCTGAATCCGATCGTCTTGAATTTCTCTCTCTCTCTCTCTCTCCTCTCTCTCTCTCTCTCTCTCTCCGGAAATAAGTTTCATCTCTTTGTTATAGTGCTTTGAAAACACACACCCATACGTATATATGTGTGTGTATATATATGTATAATATATATATATAATATATATATATATATATATATATATATATATATATATATATATACACATACATACAATCACATACACACACACACACACACACACACACATATATATATATATATATTATGTGTGTGTGTGTGTGTGTGTGTGTGTGTGGTGTGTGTGTGTCACAGTTCACAAATAAGGAAACGAAACTTATATCAGGTTACAATGAGAGAGAGAGAGAGAGGAGAGAGAGAGAGAGAGAGAGAGAGAGAGAGAGAGAGAGAGAGAGAGAGAGCGAGAGAATAATAATAATAATAATAATAATAATAATAACGCAAAATGAAGTTCATGGCAGAAGAAGAACAAAAAGTCTGTCTCATTTCTACGTTTCTCGTTTTATGACTCACAGTGGAATGCGCAAACAGATATATATGCTAGGAAAATAGTTTATCTTGTTGAGCTCTGCAACTACGTTTTAGAAAGAATTTTTCAATGTAGTCCTCTACATAAGCGAATAAATAAATCCTACATGAAGCTCTCATATTGTATGGCAAGTATCAAAAGACTGCTGTACACTCAGGACTAGGTAGCATAACTTTAGTGAATAAAGTACTGCATAAAGTTTGATAACTAATTATCAATGTTATCGTCAAAGCAATAACTGCCATCTATACCTTCAATGAGTAGATAATGCCACTTTTACCTCAAAGAGAGAGAGAGAGAGAGAGAGAGAGAGAGAGAGAAGAGAGAGAGAGAGAGAGAGAGAGAGAGAGTCATTTTATACGCAAGGCGATCGTCTGTCAGGAAAATGTTTTTAAAGATCCAAGGCGTGTGTATTTTAACACTCCCATGAAGCTAGTCCCACCTACGATTCACAGAAGCCTGGAAGCACATGTAAGCATGCATGCTTATGCATAGGAGTACGTGTATGTGTCTGTGGTTGACAGGAAATATGACAACAACTCACTACCGTGAGAGTTATCTCCAAAAAAAATTTTTATGACTGGTTAGGTCTAACTAAGATCGTCCGAAGCCTCGTTTCTGGTACTTTTGCGCCAGAAGCTCAGGGGTAGTGAGGGAATGACTCCTCGTACCCACATACCCTGCAGCGCCCTGCGAGGAGGACATTCTGCGGTGCCCCAGGAACCACAACCAGAAGCTCTTGGTGGGAGCTACCTTACGCTTCCTGACGCTACCTGAAGGTTACATACCTGTTGGGAAACAACCTCAGGGAGGTTACAAGGAGAGAGAGAGAGAGAGAGAGAGAGAGAGAGAGAGAGAGAGAGAGAGAAAATATACTATTCCGCCTATACATATTATTTACAATGCTTGCTTAAATTGTTCATGTAAACAACTTTTACGACGTCAAAATATTTCCATTTTCAATTTACTCAATGAATCTTAACAATACAGAGAGAGAGAGAGAGAGAGAGAGAGAGAGAGAGAGAGAGAGAGAGAGAGAGAGAGAATACTATTACGAACGCTATTCATTCATATTATTTACAATGTTTGCTAAATTGTTCATGTAAACAATTTTTACAACTCCAAAGTGTTAACATGTTTAATTTACTCAATGAATCTCTAACAAAAGAGAGAGAGAGAGAGAGAGAGAGAGAGAGAGAGAGAGAGAGAGAATGCTATTATGCTTATTCAAATTATTCATAATGCTTGCTTAAATTGCTCATGTAAACAATTTTCAATTTACTCAATGAATTTCTAACAAAACAGAGAGAGAGAGAGAGAGAGAGAGAGAGAGAGAGAGAGAGAGAGAGAGAGAGAGACGAACAAGTACCTCAAAGCATCAAAGCATCAATTTAATGTCATTATCTTTAGGAGAAAATCTTGAAAAAACGCCAATCAAACCTTGCAACAAGGACGACTTGTTGATGGACGAATGTGGGAAACATTAACCATGCAACATTCCCACGCATTTTCATCCCCCTCCCCCCCTTTTTTTTTACGAAAACCTCAAAACGACCTCGTCAGAGAAGGAAAAAATTTACGAGCCTATGGATACTATATAACTCTTCTATTTGCAACTTTCACTACTATCAAATGTAATGGTCTCAATTGCATTCGAGATTATTTCCATATGTTCATGTTGTACATACTGCTAAACTGGTATTTATTTTCATTGCACGTACAAGCACTCGTGTAAACTGATAAGTCGGCATGAGAGTTCGTTAATAAATAGAATGTTTAAGAGTTACAAAAGACTCCTTGTGAAGACAAATCTGCTTTCAAAGTACAGGAGTGTCCCTCGTGTTAATAGATAAAATATTCATTCTCCATTTAGCAAATTCATTTCCTTCATTAACGTCGTTACGTAAAATTTAAAAATTTACGAGATCAACGAAATTTCATAATAATGTTTTTTGGTTTCAACACGGTTAAATATTACTAATTCATGCCTCTGCCTTGCCATCTGAATTTCCGAAGGAAAGAAGAATTATTGCAAATGTCCAAGCTATTCTCAGTTTTTTCGTAATTATTACTTATGTAATTGTCAATTTTATTGTGACTAGTAATACTAGTGACGTTATTCTTACTAAAATACTTTATATTCACGTCAGAATCAAATCAAATACTAATCCAAGCTTGTTGAAGAAAAATTTAAAAATATATTTTTTGAACTATTTTTATGTGTATTTTAGAGCTATATTTCTTGGAAAATTCTAGCTTCAACATAAACTTGCTTAAGCGGGATAGTACAAATAGACGGAGGGGGTATTACAAAGACGTGCAGGATAAAAGGATGGAGAAATAAGGTATACAACATTAGAGAATGACTGGGCTGGTCTCTTTATAACCACTCAAGGCCAGTTAGTTATATCCCGGCGCTGTGTATTTTGCGGAGACAACGAAAGACCAAAAGCTGTAAACTTGAGCAGGAAGGACTATCATTCATTAAAGTAATATTTTTTTTTCGTCTTATGCTTTTTAGTCTCATTCTTTTACGAGGTCTACATCACATTAATTTTCGAAGCTTTCCTGCAAATTTTGTAGGTGTGTCCTTCATATGGTGTTTCAAATGGTAAATTTAACTAATCCGACTTATGCCACCATGGACCACTCCTTGTCTAACGTTGGTTAAATGCTATTGGGTAAGAGTGGCCTGGTGTGAACCTGTGAACTCTGCCTAACCAACAGAATTATTTCATTATTAAGTGAGCAGCCGTTGAAGATATCTATGGCCTTAGATATAAGACCAAAAGCTGTAAACTTGAGCAAGAAGGACTATCATTCATTAAAGTAATATTTTTATTTTATTTTCGTCTTGTGATTGTTATTCTCATTCTTTAACGAGTATATGCACTACATCACATTAATTTTTTCGAAAAGCTTTCCTGCAAACTTTGTAGGTGTGTCCTTCAATTGTTTGTTTGTTTGTGTGTGTATGGTGTTTTTACGTTGCATGGAACCAGTGGTTATTCAGCAACGGGACCAACGGCCTTAACGTGACTTCCGAACCACGTCGACAGTGAACTTTTCCCACCAGAAATACACATCTCTGAGGCCTCAGTGAAATGCCCGAGAATAGAACTCGAGGCCACCGAGGATGCAGGCCAAGACCAAGCCGACCACGCCACTGAGGGGCTAATATGTGTCCTTCATATGGTGTTTCAAGTTGTAGATTAGACTGATCCGACTTATGCCCCCAATGGACCACTCCTTGTCTAACGTTGGCTGAATGCTAAAGGGTGTGTGAGTGGCCTGGTGTGAACCTGTGAACTCTGCCTAACCAACATAAATATTTCATTATTGACTGAGCAGCCGTTCAAGACATTTGTGGCCTTAGGTATAAATTTTGCTGCATTTCATTTCCTCTTTCTAGAATACAATATTGGCAGCGAACTTATGCAAGACACTTTTGTGAAGAAATAGCAATTTACTGACTACAAGACCTCACACTAAGCATTCACTGCATGATTCTCCGTACACGACAGGCAAAATATATAACAATTCTGAATATTTCTTGAAATGATAGAATTTTCGTATAGATTCAACGGTAATTTTAAGTGTGGTTTCTACCTCTGAAAAAGCTTCCACGTAAAAAAATGAAAAATCAAGAGAGGTTGAATAAAAAAATTTAGTTTGAATAATGAAATATATATCTATATATATATATATATATATATATATATATATATATATATATATATATATATACATGTGTGTGTGTATTATGTAGTTATCATACAGAATTAACTTTATTTATTATAAATTATTTCCCAGGGTAAAAGTGAATCTGAAATTAAAAGTAATTCATTGCTTAATATTTAAAGTAGAAAAAGATATGCGTAAACTATGACTAATGATATTGTATATATAATATATATATATATGCTATATAATATATATATATATATATATATATATATATATATATATATATATAGTATATATATATATATATATATATATATATATATATATATATATACGCAAAAACACACACTCATATATACACACATATGTGTGCGTGTCAATGTCTGTATGAGTGCAGGGAGCGTGGAAGAAATACTCATACACAGAAGGCCTAAACTTATTGTACCTAAAGAATGAGAGAGAGAGAGAGAGAGAGAGAGAGAGAGAGAGAGAGAGAGAGAGAGAGAGACTTTGCCTTTTTCCAAAAGTAAAACTTGTCTCATTATTCGGTTGAAGAGCAAACAGCCTTAACGGCGGAGCCCCTTAGTAAAGTGTGTCTATCTCTCCCTTATCTGAAATTGAGCTGAGAAATAATCTTGCCGTCAGAGGGCGCCGCCCAACCCCAGCCACAGCCCCACACCGCCCCCCCCCCCCCCCCCTCCCCGCCCCCGAGACTACTATGGGCACAGCCGCGTCCCTCCTTCATTCCTTCGGGTATCTTTTTTGGGTAAACCTGTTCACGCCGAAGAGGTATAAGGACAGGTACTACGTACTTATAACTCGAGAGTAACTTTCCTTACGTAATTGTTATTTTCATGAACATTTTCTTACATACTGAATTTACAAGTCGTCACATATATCATTTACAGTTATTGTACACAAGCATAGGCACACACACGTGTATATATAAAAATAATATATATATATATATATATATATATATATATATATATATATATATATATATATATATATATATATTTGTTAGATTCGGCTACATGGCAGCATCCGGGATTTACGGTAAATGGTTGAACATGGTGTCGTCTTATTCATAATTTACCAGTTTTAATTATGTCAAATTGAAAAAAATATTAATTTCACCAGAAACATTTCCGAGATCCAATGTCTATATAAGAAGATATGGAAGTGGAGAACCCAGAACACTGGTGAGTGAAGTACAATATATAATTGATTATTAACAAACTGAAATTAAGGAATTTATTTCTGTGCGAAATAATGACTGGAAAGAACTGTTCAGGAACGAATTCTCAGGAAAGGAAGGTCAGAAAGGAATATATAGGAATATAGAATTCAGTCCAAAGGCAAAGCACTGAGACCTGTAAGGTCATTCAGCGCTGGAAGGGAAACTGACATTAAGAAGGTTTGAAAGGTGTAACAGGAAGGAAACCTTCAAGCAGTTGCACTGCGAAACAATTGTTAGGAGAGGGTGGACAGCAAGATGGAAGAGAGAAAATATGAATGGCGGTACAGTAAAAGGAATGAAAGGGTTGCAGCTAGGGTTGGGACGCCCCAAAGGGGGGACGCTGCAAAAGGACCCCTTGAACTAACTGCCTAAGGCGGGTTCCAAAAAGGGCCCAGGTGCTGAAAGAAAAAAAAAAAAAAAAAAAAAAAAAAAAGTGGAAAGAGGGAGAGAAGGCGAGGCATGCAAGACAGCAGGCGTTGATCGCATACCATGAGCAGTGCAAGTCGATGGATCCCAGGGAGACGCGATAGTATTATAGTTACATGCACATTAGAACACACACACACACACACACACGTATAATATATATTTTAAAAACTACAGAGGCTAGAGGGCTGCAAATTGGTATGTTTATCATCCACCTTCGAATCATTAGACGTACAAAATTACAGCCCTCTAACCTCAGTAGTTTTGACTTTATTTAAGGTTAAAGTTAGCCATAATCGTGCGCTAGCAACGGTATAGGATAGGCCACTAACGGGCCGTGGTTCAAGTTTCATAGACCGCGGCTCAAACAGTATCATACCGAGACCACCGAAAGATAGATCTATTTTCGGTGGTCTTGATTATAAGCTGCACAGAAAACTCGATTGGACCGAAGAAACTTCAGAGCATTTTTTACTTGTTATCTAGAACAATGTCAGATCTCTCTCTCTCTCTCTCTCTCTCTCTCTCTCTCTCTCTCTCTCTCGCTAACACTCCCTGTCTATCTCCACCTTCGTCTCACCCGGCAAGACCTCAGAGGGCCCAGCTAATCCCGTAGTATATTTAACGGGTAATTCGATTATGGGAAGCGATTAAGTACCTTCCGAACGGTTGTTTACGGCTGACAAAAGGGACTCGATCCTCCCTAACAGGATTTAGTCGCACGCAATCTGACTTTTTATAATGCAAAGGAGAATTGAAGATGGAAGGCCCGATCTTCCCCGAGATCTTCTTGACTTTTTTTTTTCTTTCTTTTTTACCCTCACTCTCCCTCCTTTCCTCTGAATATTTCTCGTCCGTCTTTGCCTGCAGTTTGGGAAGAGCTGTTTCACGAGATTCCGCGAGTTATTCTCGAAAGTTATACTCTAGCACATAATATACAAAATGTTTTAAAGCGGACTTGCATACACGTCCAGCGTCAAGTCCAGCGTTCTTCAAGGAGTGTATGGCGATGGAATTAAATACAAGAGAGGAAGAAGAAGAAGAAGAAGAAGAACGCGAGTAGAAAATAATATGATTTTACCTACATGAAAACTGTGCAGACCTCGAGCGTCTTCGAGGATACGAAAGCAATCTAAGGGCACTATACGATGCTACTGAAAGATCATTTTCAAATTAATTTAACCTCGACTAAGAAGTTCCACCGAGATTCTCCATAAATTAGCAAGACTCTTTAAATAATGGATCGATTATGTATGCTACTTACAGTAATGAAATCATATCACCTATCTGTCATATTCATGTCAAAGTGTTAACATCAACACAAATAATACGCACGTTGTAACAGACACATTACGATGGCGACTATAAATATTCTTCGTTCATTTGTGAAAGTTATACAGGGTGTCCATAAAGTCCCAGTACCATTCGGAGCAATAAATACTTGTAATGGTACTGGGACTTTATGGACGCCCTGTGCACTATCGATGGGAGAGTCATAAGAGTAACTTTGTTCAACCTTGATGACCAGATTGTGACGTTAATTTGTGGTACCAAGTCAATCAACCAAAGAACAAGATGGCTCCAGAGAGTGACGATAATTGTTTCTATTATTATTATTTTTTTGTAAAATAAGAATGTTCGGAAAGATAAAACTATTCAAGTATTTAATCAAAATTAATAACTGTTTATCTCTCATACTGACCTTCTGCAGATGAACAATCAAATTAATGGAATTTAATAGCTGTGAATAGATCTTAACATGTTCATTTGAACTTTACTGGTCATTGTTCTCGATCTATTCGCTTTCTTTGGGTCTGGAATACTTATCCACATCACGTTGCCTTCCCGTCGGACTCTGGAATTTTATTTAGCAATTAACAGAATTTTACTCGATAACAACAGGAAATTTGGGTTAACGAATGGAAATATACTCAACAACAAATGCAAATTTATTCAGCAACTAGATCAGTTTATTGTGTATTAAATCAAAGTATATTCAGTAACACATGGAAGGGCATTTAGATATAAGAAAAGGTTTTCAGTAATAAATGGAAATGTACTCAGTAGCAAATAAATTTTCCTTCAGTACCCAGTCTACTATCAACAAAACAATGATTAATCAGTAACAATTGAAGATCCTCTTCAGAAACTAACACGGAAAACTTTCGAGAAAACCATATATGAATTTCATTTACGTTAAAAAGGAGGAGAACGTTCACATTAATACCACAAAAAAATCATTTTGGGCAAGTATAATATGAGAGAGAGAGAGAGAGAGAGAGAGAGAGAGAGAGAGAGAGAGTGGATCTCAAAAAGATATCCTAAATACGAAAAAATTCGTAATAATCTGATCTTAGGCGCAACCATAACTCCGCCCCTAAGATTCTTAACATTTTCCCTCCCCCAGCTTAAACCATTGTGTACACAACCCCCCCTTCGCCCAACTCCACCCCTACAACCTTCACCTTTGACCCATTCTTCTTTACTCTTGTTCGTTTCATTTACGTTGTTCTAAAAATAAAAACACACTCTCTCTCTCTCATTTGTAACTATGTAAAAACGTTATTATGCTAACGCAGCCATCGAGGTAATTGCTAGTGTACGCAGGATATTTCATTTATATTACATAGAGCTGATTTTTTTTTTTTTTTTTGCATCAGCTATATGTCTCTTATACTATAGTAGATTCACATCAACCGTGCATTTGATGTATCGGCCTGTCCCTTACGACGCTCCTGATTGTCTGTTGATAAGCCAATCACAGGGCTGGAAACTATCAGTCTCTCGAGAGAATTCACAAAGGCAGGTTTTATATTCCACCTCTCCTGAGGGATACGTCTTTCAAAATAGGTGGAACATACATCCTGCCTATGTGAACTCTCGAGAGAGACTGAGAGTTTCCAGCCCTGTGATTGGCTTATCAACAACCAATCAAGAGCGTCGTAAGGGACTGGCCTAGATAGACATCAAATGCACGGTTGGTGTGAATCTACTATAGCACATGCAACTCACGATAAAAATAATGAACAAACAGTGTTCATCATCTTGAAAGCATTCAACGAACATTTCAGTTTAAACATTTTTGAAAATAGATGTAAAAGCAAGAAAAAATAAGATTAATATGGAAACTGAAGGGATATCAAGAACAAGGCGTGATCCGACCTCCAGCTTACGGGGCGCATGCTTAAAATCTACGGTCAAATAGAGCGTTGTTTCACCAATGAAAATTAGAATAAATACTTTTTTTTTCATAAGAAATAATTTTCCTGTGTGTTTAAGTTGCCCATTATTTATTTTTTACGTTTTTATTCTAATCAAAAAATCATAAACATGCTATTTTAAAATTCCCGTATCTTTAACTCAACGCGAAACACCTTTTCCAGACCTTATCAGGCTTCCCAACGAGAACAACAGCACGAACAACAACAACAACGTACTTCGTAAGCTTACTCCCCGAGTAAGCTAAAAGGATCATCAAAACGCCCCTCTGCCTTGACCGAAGCACCGGCCTTTTGGCCTCGCCATTGTTGACTTAATAAGAAATTCCATTATGGTAATGAAGTGTAAAATACGAAGGTAAACTGAGGTTTACTCGGTGATCTTAATCCTACCTCTCTTTCCTTCTCCTTCTCCTCCTCCTCCTCCAGCCGCCTGCCCTGGCGCGCGTGCGCGTTGGCAAGGGTATCTGGGCATCTATGATCATCGGAATTGGTGATGAGATCTCATAGCGTTTTGCAGCTTATCTCTGGTCCTGTTAAGATGGAGCGGATGTCATAATCTTTCAGATATAACTCGGGCGCTTTTAGAGGATTTAACATTCAAGGACGTCTTGGATTGCCTTGGTTGGTGTGAGAGAGAGAGAGAGAGAGAGAGAGAGAGAGAGAGAGATATCGCCATTATCCTTTAAAATCATCATAATCATGGCTTCTCTATGTCTATGGCTCTTTTATCATCATCAACCTCATGTACATCATTATTACTCATTGCGTTTAGTCATATGCTACTTTATCACTATCCATATCGTAAATGTCATATTATCTGCTTTGAACCGGATTAACGGTGGTGCCAATCTAGGCCTGTAAAAAAGTCACACATCAGTATTCACAACCGTTTCCTTATCAGCAAAGTCAGTCCGGAACTATAAACACATTTCTTCACCACATTGGCAGTTCATGAACAAGCACAGAATCTCATATACATACATACATATTTATACATATATATGTAGTATATATACATGCATATATATATATATACATATATATATATATATATATATATATAATGTACATAAATTCTTCTGTTAAAACAGGATACGTCTCAAGTATAAAAGGACCATTAAAACATTCTGGTTTAAAGCTAAGGAATATATTTCGGTGTGTGTGTGTGTGTGTGTGTTGTGAATTTCTGTCACTTATGTACGCGTGAGGTTTTAGTCACAAATATAGTTTAATATCGAATTTAATACCACCTGGGAATAACTTGCAGCCAAATGGACTCGTAATTGATAAGCATATCAGCCCCGACTCGGATCTGAACCTTGGCCTTTTGTTTAGATATAGCGATACCTAGTCAACCTTAACCACTCGATTGTCAAAAGATAATCTTAATATATATATACATACACACACACTTATATATATATACACACACACACACACACACACACATATATATTATTATATATATAACACATATATATGTATATATACATATATATATGTGTGTGTATATATATATATGATATGTAGTATATGTATATACTATGTATATATATAATATATATATATATATAATATATATATATATATATATATATATATATATATATTTCATGTAAATACACAACACTCAGTTTTGCCTACTTTCACAAATACTAATGCAAGTGATGACAGTTCAGATATAATCAGTGATAATAATGAAAATAAACTAAAATATTGCCATTCTCAAACATTAACTAGGAAAAAACACACACGCAGAGAGAGAGAGAGAGAGAGAGAGAGAGAGAGAGAGAGAGAGAGAGAGAGAGAGAGAGAGAGGCTGATAGTTCTGCAAAAACAGGGCATTTCAATTCTAAGACATTAATTGGCCTTCGTATATAACTATGGATAGATAATGTTTACAGATTTCAGTAGAGAGAGAGAGAGAGAGAGAGAGAGAGAGAGAGAGAGTTCAACTCACATTTACTATAAAATCAATTGCGATACTCAACATAGCAGTGCACGAAACCTTAAACCATCATAACTATAATCTGATCCAAAATCACGAAGATCACGTCAAGCAATATATGAATTAACAGCAGGCAATTAACACCAGTGAAATCCTTAGAGGAGAAATTAGAGAGAAAACTTCCTCTAGAAAAAAAAAAAAAAAAAAAAAAAAAAACGAAAAAACGCCCTCCCATCCAAAAACCTCTTCAGTTTTCTGTCTAAACGCCGAACCGATCTACCGAAGGCGTATCACCTGATACTCCCGCGGGGAGGCGAGGATGGTTAATCAAAGAACCAAGAGGTGGCTGTAAGCGATCCACACACCTGTGTCTCAAGTGAGCAGACTTGAAAGGGCTTCTCATCTTGGGAGGTGTCCCTCCTACGGCGTCTCTCGCTTCTCAGCCTCTGCGGTGATTCTGAAGATAAAGTCGTGCATTTTTCTTTCGCACTAAATAGCGTCACTGTTTGGCACCATTATACAATATATGATGCAAGAGTTCCAACACTTTCCCTGCTGATTAATATACGCTTTTACGTGATCCGTTATCATTGGCACTATATTATTATTATTATTATTATTATTATTATTATTATTATTATTATTATTATTATTATTATTATTGGACCAAACAAAACATCTTCCAGTTTTCTTCTGAAGATGGAAACAGAAACCCACAAAATTACTGAGTATAACTTGTTTACTTGTAAGTATTTACACAGTTTTTCACAGTTTTTCACTTGAAAATCCAGTACTTTCTGTGGCCCTTTCTCAAGAGATGTGTAAAGTGGTCAGACAGGGTAATTTTGTGGATTTCTTTATCCATTATTATTATGCAGAAGATGAAGCCTAAAAATATAGTGTTCATCATTGTCACAGGAGGTAAAGGGATATACAACAGAAAAAATAGATTAATAAATTATTTAAATAAATATTATAAAAATGTAAGTGAATTATTAAAACGCAAGGAGAATTGTGTTAGGGTAGTGCTGCATCGCTAAGGTGTGTTGCAAGTTTCAGCTTATGATTAGCATGTGACGGTCAGTTACGCATACATTAATGCCATCAGATATCTGAATTTCTTAATAATAATAATAATAATAATAATAATAATAATAATAATAATAATAATAATAAGAAGAAGAAGAAGAAGAAGAAGAAAAAAGAAGAAGAAGAAGAAGAAACGTTATACTGATATGAAACTTGAAAACAATAACCTAAGTTTAAAATTAAGGTTAAAAAAATGACGAGCTCCTACAGACACTAAAACGTGTATAATCAATATAAGTTATCAGGTTTCATCAGTTACAAAAAAACATAATTAACTATCTGTTATCAGGCCTCACCTGTTACAAAAAGGTATAAAATTACCATTCCCTATATGGCGTCACTTGTTACGGAAAGCTACAAAATCAATATGTCATCTATTACAGAAAAGTGTACAATCACAATCTGCTATCAATTACAGCATTTACAATAATGAATGAGATCCATATCTGTTACAGGATTTTTCGTGGTTATACGTTGTTTTAAAGTCACTATTTCATATTAGGTATCATCTGCTAAAAAGCTTCAGTAATAAGATATTAATTGAAAATCACTATCTTTTATAAGACAGCGTGGCATTTAACACAAATCAACTAGACTGGATAACATACTGAAATAAAGACTGTGGCATTTAACATAAATCAACTTGATGGGATAGCATATTAAAATACAGTGTGGCATTTAACACAAATCAAATAGATTGGATAACATACTAAAATAAAGACAGTGTGGCATTTAACACAAATTATCTAGACTGGATAACATGCTAAAACAAAGACAGTGTGGCATTTAACACGAATCCACTAGATTGGATAACATGCTGAGATAAACCAAACATTGTATATACATATATCACATTCCCAGGTGATTGACTTACAACGGGTGTATCAATATGTACTCGACTCAATCAATCCATACCTCAGTTTCACCAGAAGCCTTACGGGGGATTGGGTGCGGGGGTGGCAGAAGGAATAGGTGTAAGGGAGGAGGGGGGAGGCTCATGGGTAGGAGTACCGGCAGGGCATTTTGAGTGACGGGAGGGGCGGACACTTGATATTCACTCATCAGGTAATACCGGAGGTGACAGGTACGATGTCCATGAAACTATGGGAACGAGAGGAGACACGGATTGAATGGAGAGAGTTGAAGGGTGACCAGGGACTTTTATAGGGCTCAGATCAGGGATTCGCTAGGGCTCTAGGGGCTAGGGACGGCGCTATGGACATGAAAAGGATCTTGGGAATAGGGAGTGCGGGTTTCTATATTCGGAACTGCACACCTGCTCTCGCTGTCGCCATACACCTGTTCCCACATTTACATTTGTTCCTCATCGCACATCTTCAATGAAGCGCCTGTGTTTGGAGCTTCTTCGTGTCAAAGGTAGCTCGAATAACACCTGAATAACCAATATCTTTACCCAACTTTTTCTTGTACGCTCGTATTGAACCAATCACTGAAGGTACAATCAGCCCAAATTGGCGGCGTGGGTTCGAGGTGAAAATCTCCCAACACGTCTGCTAGGCCCAAGGGTCACTTCCGGCTTACCGCCTACCGAAAGCGTCTTTTGGCTTCAAGAAAAGTAGTATGGGGCTGGCAACTTCATCCCTAAAAGTTTGCTAAAAAAAAAAAGGAGCTCGTAGTCTTCTCGCTCCTTCTATATATATATATATATATATATATATATATATATATATATATATATATATATATACGTGTGTGTGGTGTGTGTGTGTATATATATATATATATTATATATATATATATATATATATATATATATATATATATATATATATATATATATATATTAGTATATATAGATAGAGTAGATAGATATTATATATAATATATATATATATATATATATATATATATATATATATATATATATATATGTGTGCGTGTGTGTATGTATGTATGATTGATAGTAGATATTATATATATATATATTATATATATATATATCATATATATATATATATATATATACCCCCCCCCCCCCCCCCATATATAATATTATATCTATATATATGAGAGAGAGAGGAGAGAGAGAGAAGAGAGAGAGATAGAGAGAGAGTAGAGAGAGACACCACAGCAACAGCAATGAAAACAAAAATATCCTTTCTCTCAAGTTGATACCAATCCCAGGATACCCATCACAATACTATACAGTCTTCGGCCACAC
>NC_087218.1:42029207-42066707 GCF_015104395.2 Macrobrachium nipponense
GAGGGATTCTGAGGGATTTCTTCTCCGTCTCCGGAGACTTCCTCCTCCTGAAGACCATACGAGGAATGGAAATGGCTTTGTGGAGACTTGGAACCTCAGTGGCAGTTTCAGAAACGAAGCATACCTCCGCCGTGATATGTGATACTATTACCCAAAATGTTCGAAGTTTTTGTACTATTGTGCTTGCTTCAAGCTATGGATGTGCATACCAGCATCGAGCTTTACATTCATCGCACTTATGTATTGAGGGCTCAGCAATTGCTGGAATCAACGACGACGACTACTGCTGTTAAACCAACGTCTACTGTTGTTACTGGCCGCGGGGACGGAAACGTCTCCCGCGGAAATCTTGTTAGTAACAACCTTTACCTGGCGCTGTTCTTCGGAGCAGCGATTATTCTTTTATTACTCGGCTGGCTGACCTTCTCTTACTTGAAGAGCAGATCAGCCTCCTCTTGGCTGAATTCTAACCAGCAGAAGGACGGCGACGGCGAAGTGGCTGCCTCAGATGACTTCCATATTAGGGAGATTGTGGATCTTGAGGCGACACATCCAACGGAAACTAAGACGTTCGAAGAAGAAGAATGTTCTTCTTCACAAATGTCAACGGCATTAGGCGACGAAGACTACGACGAAAAGGAAGACGAAGATGGCCACACCCAGTTCTTAGAAATTCTGGGCCAGTTCATCAACGATCCCAGCTCCCCCGCCGAATTCCCAAGGCCATCACTCCTGCTGCGTGATCCCAGCAGGAATTACGTTTACAAGGCAGTCCTCACGATACGTGAGAAGCTGGATAGACTGGCCAGGCAGAATGAAACGCTGGAGAAGGAACGAAAGGACTATCTGAATTTGACTCAGGAATTGCAAGTCCAAGATGAGATGAAATGGCAAATCAACAAATCGAAAGATGAGGTAGAAGAGCTTAATAAGAAAGATATAGAAAAGGAGGACGATAATGATCAGCTTTCGATTGAAAAAACTGTCCATACTCCGAAGGACAGAGTCGGATGTGTAAAGAAAGACAGTAAGAACATGGGTGAAAAATCCCAAGAACAGGGTCCTTCTGATGCCGCTGAACTGCAGCAGATCATAGATAAACAGGCTGATCAAATCCAACGTCTGAGGAAGAAGGTCCTGGAAATGGAAGATGAGAGACGACAGCGTGAGGCCGATTTCCAGGGTTGGGAAAGAACAGCCTACACGGTCGGGAAGGAGAACTTGGAGTTGAAGGTCATCTTGGAGGACCTCAGTCGAAAAAAGGGACTTTTTGAAGAATGTAATAAGGACCTAAAAGAAAAAGTCAAAGAGCTCAAGAGAGAAATAGACGAGAACAGAATGAACGAAATGAAGAAGGAAAAAGAGATCAGGTCCATTTCAAAGGAAATTAAGAATATTAGGAGACAGCTTACTGAAGAATTGATAGTCTGCAATCAGATAAGGAATGAAAAGGAGTCGATGGCCCTCCACATTAAAAAACTTGAACGCGAGAATGCAGATTATATGAAAGACGTGGCCTATTTTAAGGAATGGTTTGAGAAGGACTACACAGATCACTGTGAGGATGTGGAAATTTGCCTGGAAAAGTTCTTGGAAGTTTCAGACAGGCAGCAGTTGCTCCTGAAGGAGAAATTACAACTAATGAGAAAGACAAGAGACTCCGACGAAGTAAGTGGGAGGTAACAGCTGGCGAGTCTCCCCAAACTCTTCAGACTGAGAAGCTCTCACTGGCTAGAGTCAACGGCTCTTCAGAGGCAAGAAGATCAGCTCTCTGGGTGACAGCCAACAGTTATTAGGAGGAAGGAGGACCAGCTCTCAGAAGGACGAGAGCTAACAGCTGTTTGGAGGCAGGAGGACCAGCTCTCAAGGAGAGTCAATGGCCAGGGATCTTCCCAATCACCTGGTCAGGCAGAGGAACTCTTACCCAGCGAGAGCCAACCGTTGTTCAGCTGACTCTCCCAGCGAGAGTCAATGGCTGGTGAGATCCCCCCATCTCGGCAGGCAAAAGAACTTTCCCGAGGAGAGTCAACAGCTGTTCGGCAGATGAGCTCTCAGGGTAAGAGGGATACCAGAAGCCCAAAAGACGGGCTCCAGAAGGCCTCCAGAGGGATACCAGAGGGAGGCCAGAAGATAATTCTGTTTGAATAATCTAGAAGACTGGCTCTGCAGAAAGTCAAGTATGCTATGTCCCTTGATGAAGACTTCTAATAGAAAATCTCTGTCAAAGCGGGCAAATAGTTGGATATCTAGATCTATTCTTGCAGATGTCTTCCTTCTGAGGATGAGAGCCAACAGTTGTTGGGAGGCAGGAAGACCAGCTCTCAGGATGAGAGCCAACAGCTGTTTGGAGGCTGGAGGACAAGCTCTCAGGATGCAATCTAACAGTTATTAGGAGGAAGGAGGACAATCTCTCAGGATGAGAGCCAACAGTTATTTAGAGGAAGGAGGACCAGCTCTCAGGATGAGGGCCAACAACTGTTTGGAGGGGCCACAGGGCACCCCCTCTCCTGTCACATGATACACTCTGGAATGGGTATCGATACCAAATCACCTATGAGTGGAAAGCAACCTCTGGCGCGGCGTAAAAACCCGTAAGTTAATGCCTTCTGCTTCATATGTGAATTGGGTTATGCACTGCATGTCGAATTCCATCTTTTGCATATACTCCAGTGGCAACCTCTGGCGTGGCGTAAAAACCCGTAAGTTCAATGCCTTTTATATATGCAAAATATGGGTTATGCAATGCATAATGGATTGAGTACTTGCATATACTTCATGTCGAATCCCATCTTTTGCATATACCCCAGTGGCAACCGCTGGCGTGGCGTAAAAACCCGTAAGTTCAATGCCTTTTATATATACAAAATATGGGTTATGCAATGCATAATGGATTGAGTACTTGCATATACTCCATGTCGAATCCCATCTTTTGCATATACTCCAGTGGCAACCTCTGGCGTGGCGTAAAACCCGTAACCTCAATGCCTTTTGATAAATATGCAAAAATAGCTTATGCAATGCATAATGGATTGAGTACTTGCATATAATCCATGTCGAATCCCATCTTTTTGCATATATTTCCAGTGGCAACCTCTGGCTTGTGTAAAAACCCGTAAGTTCAATGCCTTTTATATATGCAAAATATGGGTTATGCAATGCATAATGGATTGAGTACTTGCATATACTCCATGTCGAATCCCATCTTTTGCATATACTCCAGTGGCAACCTCTGGCGTGGCGTAAAAACCCGTAAGTTCAATGCCTTTTATATATGCAAAATATGGGTTATGCAATGCATAATGGATTGAGTACTTGCATATACTCCATGTCGAATCCCATCTTTTGCATATACTCCAGTGGCAACCTCTGGCGTGGCGTAAAAACCCGTAAGTTCAATGCCTTTTATATATGCAAAATATGGGTTATGCAATGCATAATGGATTGAGTACTTGCATATACTCCATGTCGAATCCCATCTTTTGCATATACTCCAGTGGCAACCTCTGGCGTGGCGTAAAAACCCGTAGTCAATGCCTTTTATATATGCCAATATGGCTTATGCAATGCATAATGGATTGAGTACTTGCATATACTCCATGTCGAATCCCATCTTTTGCATATACTCCAGTGGCAACCTCTGGCGTGGCGTAAAAACCCGTAAGTTCAATGCCTTTCATATATACAAAATATGGGTTATGCAATGCATAATGGCTTGAGTACTTGCACATACTTCTACTGTGGCAACCTCTGGCGTGGCGTAAAAACCCGTAAGTTCAATGCCAAATATAGTATGTGCAAATATTTGATCCGGTGTGTCAGGAGGGAAGATTCCATCTCTTTTGGTTAGCTGATGGAGCTGAGAATGGGGAAGGGTCCACCCCTGGCAAAAATAAACCCCCAATTCGATGACGCTCCATTGGCGAAGATGCCCCAGGGGTGAGATCACTTATGATCGCTAAAGGCCCATAATTATAAATATATGATGTATGTATATATATATATATATATATATATATATATATATATAGATAGATATATATATCTATATATTTTCTATATATATATATCTATATATATATACTATATATTATATATCATATATATATATCCTAATTATATATATTTTATATATTATATATCTATAAATACTTAATATATAGTATATCATTATTATGTTATATATATATATACATACATATATAATATATTATATATATATTATATAATAATTTATTATATACATTATATAATAGGTATAATTTAGGTAGCCGGTTAATTATATAGATGGATTATACTATATATTATAGATTATGATTTTACTATTTTTATTATATAATATAAAAATATAATCTATATAGTATATCTCTAATAACTAGATATATCTATACTATATATAGATCTATATATAATATTCTAATAAAATATATATAGATATTATATATAAACTAGAATAATAACATTATTTAACATATTATATACATATATATTAGATTTATATTAATATAATATATACTATTATTATAATATATATCTATATTATATATATCTTTCTCTATATATCTATTTATCCCATATATAATATATATAATATCTATTAATATATATATATATATATAAATATATATATATATATATATTTATACCGATATATATTTAAATACATAATATAACTATATATCTATATCTATATATATATATATTATATATCATATATATTATATAATCTATATATCTATCTAATATTTAGTTCTAATATATATATTTCTCTCTCTCTCTCTCTCTCCATATATAATATATATATATAATATATATATATATATATATATATTATATATATATATATCTATAGCTATATATATCTATATTATTTATAATATATATATATCTATATATATAATATATAGGATATATATATAGATATATCTATATAATTAAATATATGATATATATTTATATGTATGTATGTATGTATGTATGTGTCTGTATGTATGTGTATATACCTATATATATATATATCTATATATATATATATAATATATTTATATAGATAGATATATACAATATATATATATATACATATATATATATTTATATATATATATATATTTATTTATATATATATATATATATATATATATTATATATATATATATATATATATATATTTATATAGATATAGTATATCTGTATATATCTATATAAATACTATATATTAAATATATATATATATATATATATTATATATATATATATATATATGGATAGGATATATATATATATATATATATATATATATATATATATATAGACAGATAAATATATATATATATATATATATATATATATATATATATATATATATATGTATATATATACTATAATATACATAGATATACAAAGTATGTACACACCCATACACATACACATACACAGCTAGATGCCATCTTTAGTACGCACTTACCCACACACACACACACACGCGCACACTCAGACAGACAGACATATAACCACAACCACACACACAAGTACACGCAATGCTTTGACGCGCATTACTGCAGCAGCTCTCCAGCAAAATGGAACAAAAAGAATGAGGAGGAGCCTCCTCTAGTGCTAAGTGGAAGTGAAACTGGCGGCTTTAATCAACCACTGTGTATAACAACAAGCAGGTGAATGTTAAATAAGGAGTTGGGAATAGCGAGTTGGGAAAATGGGCTACAAATAAGCCTAGGATATTCAGTGAGAAATAATAATAATAATAATAATAATAATAATAATAATAATAATAAGCCCTCCACTGGAGCCTGTGCAAGAAACATCAGCTACCTTGCAGTAATAAGTGGTACGAGCACCAACCTGAGGGAGTGATAGAAAACGATCACGCAAAGATCCTCTGGGACTATGGTATCAGAGCGGATAGGGTGATACGTGCAAATAGACCAGACATGACGTTGATTGACAAAGTCAAGAAGAAAGTATCACTCATTGATGTCCCAATACCATGGGACACCAGAGTTGAAGAGAAAGAAAGGGAAAAAATGGATAAGTATCAAGATCTGAAAATAGAAATAAGAAGGATATGGGATATGCCAGTGGAAATCGTACCCATAATCATAGGAGCACTAGGCACGATCCCAAGATCCCTGAAAAGGAATCTAGAAAAACTAGACGCTGAAGTAGCTCCAGGACTCATGCAGAAGAGTGTAATACTAGAAACGGCGCACATAGTTAAAAGAGTGATGGACTCCTAAGGAGGCAGGATGCAACCCGGAACCCCACACTATAAATACCACCCAGTCGAATTGGAGGACTGTGATAGAGCAAAAAAAAAAAAAAAAATAATAATAACAATAATAATACAGGTTTTATTGAAAATAATGGCTATTTTATGGCATTGTTTTCAATAAAACCTGTATTAATGCAGGTCATCTTCCAGCAAATAATAATAATAATAATAATAATAATAATAATAATAATAATAATAATAATAATTCAAAAGGATAATATTCCACCCGAATCGTTGAGGAGCGGAAAAATAATTAAGGTAACCAAATATTGGTCGTGATATTTATGTCTGTCTGTCCGTTAACGATCGGAAACTGGGGGTGTTACGTATGTATGTATGTATGTATGTGTAAATGCAGACGGACGGACAAATAGCCATTTAAAATGAGCGTCTCCTTTGAAAGTGTGCGAATACACTTCTAAGTCATTAATTCAACGGCGGCACAGTCTCGTCCATCGCGATAAAGAAGAAGAAGAAGAAAGTCGGGGTGTGGAAATAAAAGCCATCAGAAAAGAGATACGCAGAATTTGAAAACTGCTTCACTCACACAAACAACGCCAACAAGCTCGACTCAAATTCATCACAACTTCATGGCACGGTACTACACCATCGCACTTACCAGTTACCATGGAGAATAGTGTTCACTTTGACACAGGCTTACTTTGAAAATATCGCCTATTTTGATGTCTCAGTGATTAAACACAAAAGAATGCCTTCTCTCTCTCTCTCTCTCTCTCTCTCTCCGAAACACGACTTCAGATATTCCAAAATGCTACAGGATATAAAGGTGCTTCTTTTCTACGGCGCCGTCCACAAATTGCACCGATATATGTGTCACTTAAAAGTAACAGATAAATTCCTTCGATACTGCTTCGTCTTCACGCATCAATCACTTCCTGCCAATGCACAAGTCTGTGTTGTACTAATGTTTTTCTTAGTTTTCTCTATGAAATTATTTAGATATTCTTGTATGCTTAGAATAAACGTTATGTCTGAATTAATCTTAAATAAACATTTTTAGTTTCATTTTGTGTTTGTGAAACAGTGTAAAAGGATTATATGCTATTTTCTAGCATTTTTAGACGTTAGTATTCAATGTAGTTTGAGACCGAATTTTCCGAGACCCAATATTCCTAGAACTGTCAATTACAGCAGTGTTTCTTTGTCTGTGCTTCAATTTGAGCAGTGTTTCTTTGTCTCTAGTTCAATTTCATCAGTGCTTCTTAGTTGTGCATTTGTAACAAAAAAAAAAAAAGTGTACTTGTTGATTTTGAAATTTACTTTTAAACATGTTTATTATGGTGGGTAAAATTAAGAGGCATGTGTATAGTGTATTTCATAACGTTATTTTGTAGATATTTTCCAGTGAGAGTTACTCACTTTTGTTTGCTATCTTTTAACTTCTATTACAGTTGTATTGAAATACAGTGGGCGTGGCGAGAGCAAGCATTCTCTGCTGCATGGCATCATACCTATATTCTGTAAATAAGCAACATGGAAATTGCATGTTGTAGAGTTATATATTCGCATTTGAGGCAGTATAACAGGTCAATAGAATAATTATATGCATTTCTAGTTTTTATATTCATTTCTTGTATCATTGGTAAATATTATTTTGAGCTGCTCACTTTTGAATTCTGAACGAGTAGCCAGTTCAAGGCATAATTGTTTTTTCCAATAACTTCTTTTTAAAGCAGGTGTCTCGACGGTGGAGACTGCTTTTTTCTATTTTACTGCATTACAGTGCAGTTTTTATGTAAAGTAACAAATAGCATTTTTCATGGTTTTTATTTTTTCATATATTTCAAAGCTTGCTTAATGTAATGGGTAACATTCGGGGAGATGTTTAATGTAAATGTTCTGCAGTTTTTTTTTTATTTATATGAAAGTTTTCTAATGAAATAAACTTGGTAGGGTAATTTTTTTCATTTATATTAGATGTTCAATAAAGGAAGCATTAGTAATGCAATTGTCACAAAAAAAGCCTGAAAACCCAAAAGAGGAACCACACACACACACACACACACACACATATATATATATATATATATATATATATATATATATATATATATATATATATATATATATATATATATATATATATATATATTTAGTAACCACAGTGGCTTCTTGACGACTTAATTTCTTCACACTTTCTGGATAGGCTTGTCAAGAAAAAAGCCTGAAAACCCAAAAGAGGAACCACATGAAGAAATTCGCCATATCAGAATGAGGTCGCGCTAACCCAACTTTGCTTGGGTGGGTTAACGTGTCCGCGTTCTGATACACCGAATGCGAGTTCGAATCCTGCAACGGGCGTCAGAATTTACTTGATTTGGGTCTTAAATCGTTGTTGTGACAAGCAAATAAAAAAAATGTGGAGAAATCGAAACGTTAAGAGGGCATTTGTGGTCATTACAACTGGACGTATAACCGATAAAAAAAAAAGTGATCAGTAGAGTCTACATTATATAATAATATATATATATATATATATATATATATATATATATATATATATATATGTGTGTGGTGTGTGTGTGTGTGTGTGTGTGTGTATATATGTAATCTTTCTTTTTTCAATCTTCATACATATATTGGAATGTATGTAGATCCCTTTTATGTTTTGTGTATCTGCTGAAAACTTCCGTCTTAAGAGAGAGAGAGAGAGAGAGAGAGAGAGAGAGAGAGAGAGAAGCAATGTCACCGTATCATCACAGCTAAGGGGTAGTAGTAAGGTAACACCGGAAGCGCTCCCACAGATTATAATTAACCGTAAACGGTGTGTGTACACATAACATGCTTCCCTACGCAATCTCTCTCTCTCTCTCTCTCTCTCTCTCTCTCTCTCTCTCTCTCTCTCTCTCTGAAGCCGTCCTGCTTAACCCCGTCTTCAACCCCCTTTTATGTAGTTTAATATCTTGCGGTGTTGAATTTCGTACATTTCCACATCTCTGCCTTTCTTCTCTCTCTCCCTCGCTCCCTTTCGACCCTCTTCTCCCCTCCCCTCTCCTCCACCCCCTCCCCCTACCAGCAATACCAAGCAACGCCCCACCCTCACCTAATCTGAGCAGGTAACCTGATTTCAGGTAATATAGAGCAAGTGTTGATTTTTATGTTGACACAGGTGCTTTCCCTCTGAACCGTCTTTGTCTCTCTCTCTCTCTCTCTCTCTCTGCAGTTCAGGTATGATACATGAGGAAGTATATACATTTATGCATACACTGCAAAATATGTATACATTCTCTCGTTATAACCAACAAAATCTTGTTGCGGATGTCGTTTCCGGTTTAAGTTATATGGTACTTTATAATTTGGCAATGATGGATTTTTTCATAAATGCGATCTCTATTTCACGGCAAATATATAGTACACATTCTCCAAGATTTACTATAACGACAAATTTTCCTTTTATGAAAACAATGAATTAAATCGTGTGAACTATTTGTGATTGACCGTTAAACCCTCAAAAACATCACATAAGACCACCCAAAATTTACGCTGCCAAACTAAATTAGTCATACCATTGTATGAGTCAGTAATATCATTTACAACAGGGTCTTAACAATGGGTATCCATACCCCTTGGAGTTATGATAACCACATGCTGGGGCTATGTGACTTGATCTCTGGATATTTGAATATATTTTTCATTTTAATGTGTAAATGTATACATGGGTAAATTTTGTAAATATATAACTACATAAAACTATAAATGCTTTTGATTTTCTCGTATATTCTATTCCTAGCTATTCATACTTAAAGTATGTATTAAACAAAGTATATTAAGTTATATTATCAACAAATAGGACTTAGGTAGACTTAAGCAAAGGGGGTATGGAACCATATCGGGCAATTCATTGGGAGTCTGGAGTCATCAAAAGGTTAAGAACCCTTCTTCTAAAATAACATACAACCAACTCGATTCTTAAATTATATTCGGTAATCAACATCGCACATCCTCTAACGAATCTTGAATATTATCTTCAGTTTTTCGCCTCAGTGTCCTCATCACTGCATGTATAAGCTAATTAAACAATCATGAACACAGCGCATCTTATCTTCACATACTTTCACGCCAAACTAGTTCATTACCTTGTCCACATTCTTCCCGAACCAACTTTCAAAGTGGGAACTTTTAATCGCTCTTACCTGGCTGCTATCTATACTCTGCGTTATTATTACTGTAAACTTCGTCTGTACAAGGTTTAAAAGTAATATAATACATAGCCCTATATGACATAGATAAAAATATGAGCCTTCACGTCTATGAATAATACGTAGGTACACACAGAAAGTGAGGAGAGACGCGCTACGATTATACAAACAGGAAAAATGATGTATGGCATACAAAAATTGTCTGTGAATAAAGGAGAGAAAGACAAAGTAAAAGTAAAAAAGTAGTAAAACTTAATACATCCAAATACAAAGAAATGTAATGCTTATATCGAGGACAAAGAAACAGTAATGTAATGTCTAACCCCCTTAAATAATAGCTTCCGATTCAGGAATAATAATAATAATAATAATAATAATAATAATAATAATAATAATAATAATAATAATAATAATAATAATAATAATAATAATAATAGGTCAAACTTACCTATGCCCTTTGATACATTCCTAACAGACGCTCATGCAAGAAAAGCACCACATGCCTGAGGAAATAAAATAAATATATGTGATATTATGTTAAATATGATAGTTATAAAAACACTTATCATGTAATTTTTAACATTACTTTTTCTGCAAAAACGACCAAAATTGGCTATTCTTTGCTGCTTTCAAGCTAAAATTGCAATTTACAGATTTTGACAAATTCCACGGCTATAAAGCGTAGGTTACTGTTGAACTGAATACATACAATGTTACATACGAATGTAATTTGCAATGAAAGAAAAGTTAAATAAAAAATAATGCAATTCTCATCATAAATAAGAAGAATCTTGGAGGTTAAAGGACAGACTGTAGTACCACGTTGGGTATTTCTCGCATAAGTAAGCTGTTGTACTGTAAAATAAAAATGCACTAAATTTTTGTCTGTAGAAAGGATTGAGGACCTCAGTCAGTTTAATCTCAAACACCCATTTACACGTAAAAATTCGTACAGACATGTATATGTAATGTTAGTTATGGAAAATGGCGCAGATATAAAAAGAGAGAATAATAGCAGATACAAAGCAAGAGAGAGAGATCCCCTGATAGATGGATCTATCTCTCTCTCTCTCTCTCTCTCTCTCTCTCTCTCTCTCTCTCTCTCTCTTATATATATATATATATATATATATATATATATATATATATATATATCTATTATTATTCTCTCTTTTTATATCTACACCATTTTCTCTAACATTACATATAAACGTCCTTTACAGAAGTAATGACTTAATCTTTAGAAACTGTTCTTCTCTTTCTACGGTTTCCAGCAGCCGAATGGAGGTTTAAAAATCTAATAATTTTAGAATAAAAAGATACACGTTCTCAGTAACTGGGAAAAAATGATTAAAATATAAGGGAATAAGAAATTCCGGAAAGAAAGGCCGGAGGTAAGAAGATTTGGTCCAGACCGTTACATATCCAATTCGCTCTCTTTAAAAGATAGACCGATAGAGAGTTTTAAAGTAGTGAAATAAGAGCAGAAACGGGTAGGCCTCTTATGAAGAGTTTCTCATAAGTATTTACCATGAAAAACAGTAAAACACGATCTGCAATCCCACGTTAGAAAACAGTAAGTCCGTATTATGACGTCACGTCACAAAATAATCCAATTTTCGCATTGGCAATCACGAGAACAAATCCTCTTTGATTACAATTGCACAATAATTAGATATTGTGAAAAGTCTTCGATCATTTTATAGTGTTTCCCCCTGTCTATTTTCGCATGTAAACTACACTTGTCATCGTGGGAACCCTTTCAAAATTACTACAAAATTACTACGAAAAACATAACCTGATGGTGAAATAATATCTGGCGCAATTTTCTATAGAAAGGTTTTCGAAATATCTTTATAAATATTCGGAACCCCTAACAAATATCAACTTAACAGACATTGGCATATCATCCCTCCTGTAACATGACAGTATCGAATAAAGATTTATTTTAAAAAGGGTTTATTACATAAATATATCTATTATATATATATATATATATATATATATATATATATATATATATATATATATATATATATATATATATATATATATATCTACTGGTCACCATTTACCAGATACATATTTAATTGTAATAGCCACAATACCCTCTTAACTTCTCGAATTTTTCGCATATTTTCGACACGATTGCCACTACAGAACCTTGGATCCAGGCATAAGAAATATGAAGGAATTATGACGTCCGTTAGCGGGAAACGATCTCGCGTCCCATAATCTCACCGAGGTCACGTGACCTCGTATCCAAACCAGCGCAAAAAATTAGAGAGGTTAACAGGGCATTATGGCTATTGCATTTACACACACACACACACACACACACACACACACACACACACACACATATATATATATATATATATATATATATATATATATATATAGAAATGTGTAAGTTTAAATTTTTAAATGCACATACAGGTATTATAAAGAGTGAGATAAACTACAATATGAAAGTAAATATACGTTTTCTTATGCATACACATAAATCTTAGGAAAAGTATAACTGCGTTCATGTACCATTACGTTATGAATTTTAGGGAATTTTCCCTTTAGAATTGCGATCAAGCTGCAAGGAAACAGGTCTGAGATTTTCATTTAGTTTTGCAGACTTTAAAGAATTTTCATCTTCCTAATGTAATGGACACTATACTTTGTGAACACTTGCTTTCCCAGTTAGCTAGGTGCCTAGCGGGCTAGTTCGATAAACAACTTAGTCCATTATCAATACTAATAATAATAATTTATTTACTGAAGTAATACTAATATCAGTATTAACCATCGGTGTTTATGCTTGGGAATGCCTCATTTTCTATAGACTATCTTACGCCTATGATTGTACTTTCACGTGACGTGAAAATACACCCATATTATAAGTACGAACATGAATAAGAATGTGAAAATATCCATATGTTTTTCGAGTCTAAAACTAGTATAACTATGCCTATATTTAAGGGTTATACAGTAAGCGTACATTATAAACCTGTTGCTCAGTTATTCAACCTAAGGCCAGATTTTTGGTGGAAGGATTATCACACAAGTAGGCCTACGTAAGGTAGAACTTGGGCCTACTGCTCCCAGTAATATATGAACGTCTTAAATATCTCAGTCTTGCTACATAAATGTGTAGCTAGTTCTTTTATTCTCTAGATGTCATTAGAGGGAATTATATTTATCAGAATTTTATTCAATGAAGATGATATTTGTTAGAATTTTGACTCAAGGTAACAGAGATATTTCTTTTCGAAGGTTTGTATGATTACAAAATTTTTTATTAATATTCTGAGAACAAATTATCAGGTCATTTAAATTTCTTATTAGCATTCAGCGGGGGCAATTAGCGTTTTGTATCAATCTTTAGTGGTTACAATTTTGTTAACCGTCTCCCAAGATCTTGCATATGCACTTTTGTTGTAAAAGGAGCATTAAGACCATTTAAATAATGAAACGAGATCAACACAGCTGACAAAATCAGGCTTAGCCAGTGTAAACAAAGTGATAATGTACTGAATCAGTTAAGAAAATGGAGACGAAGGCCTAATATTTCAAATCCCAGAAGTGAACGCTGTATATATTCGTATTCTAAAAGTAAATATTGCGAATTCTGCAATAAAAAATGGCTCATTCTTAAAAATGGTGAACATTCTAAGAGTGACTTGAACAGATTTTAGTAAATAAATACCAGGCCTTCCAAATTCAGGTCTACTTTAGAATTGCAGCCGATGCAATGCGTTAAACGACTCGTTTTTAAATACGAATATATGATTCAGTGACTCTGGCGCTGGGTTTAAAATTTACTGGGTATGTGATTCCTGACGAAATCAAGATGGACGCTGTTGTTCTGTTTATTTTATTTTATTTTTATTTTTTTTGCTTCAACACCTTCAAGATTGACAGTCTTGTGCAAGAATCGTTATCTTTCTCGTGTAAAAACTGAAGGAACGGCCTCCATTTAACGTAAGCATCAAAGGAAAATCAAATAAAAATCAACATGTCTCCTTTAAGGAAGAGTTTACGGCTGCTCTATGAGCAAGAGCCCGTGCTGGCAAAAGGCCAGATCAATCAAAAACAACAAGAAAGGGCGACTTTAAGAACAGGAGACACAGACGCCGGAAAAGGATTAGATAACTGAGCAGTAAATAGAAAGAGGTAATGCAAGAACGAATTGGAAACCTGACTGATGATTTCAGGAAGAAATGTGAGATACGGAGGCCTATATGGTGTAACGTGATCGCCTGAACACAGATTGACTGACTCGTTTCCAGTGACTGGCGTCACAGCGGCGATGGTTAGCGACGCCGAACAGAGCACAGGAGTGTGACTTCCCATTTCCGTTTCAAAATCCGAAACTCTTGTTTGCGGGAACAGTGTAAATAACGCAAAAATAATGATAAACCACGGGGGAATAACATTTAATGTAATAAATAATAAACTTAAAATATGCCTGTGTCTCTGGATATGAAAGAAGATAATTGATCTTTCGTCTGCTTGCAAGAAATGAAAGGCAGCAGCACTGTAGTTTTAAAGTCCACAAAACCGTGACATCATGTCAGTAATCGAAGACATACAGTTGCTTCTCTCTCTCTCACTCTCTCTCTCAAAACACACTGTCCTATCATTCCCCCTCTCACTCACTCTCTCTGTGTGCGCTTCTCACCTTTCCATTGTTTCCCCTTCCTCTCCTCTCCCCTCTTTCCCTTCAAACCCATTATGAAACGTAATCACATCTACCCCAAAACAGACCCAATTTTTTTTCGTCTCCTTCTGTGTGTGTCTCTGTCGCAGTACAATAGGGGAACCTGCATTATTCATATGAAATAAATCATATTACATTACGTATAAGCAAAGGCGAGGGAGGGATGGGGTGGGGGTGGGGAGTTGAGCTCAAAATGGGGGTCTTCATAACAAGAAGTGGGGGGGAGGGGGGAATTGATACATTATTATTTTTTCACTTGAATATTATTGGTCTTCATAACTAAAGGGGGAGGTTGTGCATAAGTATTATTCAACTTCAATACTTTTGAACTGGGAATTTTTCTCTTCTTTACTTAAATGTCAGTGGATATTTTTTAAACTAATTTGATTTGATTAAAATATTTGTTGACAAATTTATTTGGTCTTCAGAATTTATAAGTATTTTTTTCACTTGAGTACTTAAATACCTGCTGTGTTTACTTTTCTGGAAGAAATAGTATATAAATATAAATATTAAGGTTTTAATAAAAATTTTGGTGTATTTGAGGATGATGTATAAGCATTTTTTTTGCTACTTTCTGAGCGTAATACTATTCAAGCTCTTTTCTTTATACTTTAATAAACACGTCATTCGTGTTGAACGGCAAATATCGAAATAATTATTTGCTAAACGTTGTATATATTCCAGAAAGTGTCGTTTACATTTCTTATGCTAATACACCATAAAAAAACAACTGTTATGATCAATTTCTTTTAGTAAAAATAAAAGTTCATTTGTACCAAAACGATTTTTTTCTTTTCGGAGATGGACAGCATATACGCAGTTTAGAGGTTAGCGTTTCCGTCGAGGTTGAAGGTGAGGGGAGGTGTGTGTGTGTGTGTGTGTGTGTGTGTATAAATGCATACGCAGTTTCTTCTCCTTTTAAGTAAACACGTGATTTTTACCCTTTTCCTGGTGAATAATGTTCAAGTAGATATATTCACTTCACTAAAATATTGGTGGGATTTACCTTGTAAGTAGCCATTGTTCCTTTCCCTTGATGTTACTTTCAAGAGGAGGTGTATGATTTATAAGTATCAGTTTCCTGTATTTCAACTACTCTGGTGCTTCCTTTTCTGGTAGCAAAAGGGAAACTATATATAAATCATTATATTAGTTTTATTTTAAAGCCCATGAGAGTCACTTTTCCCAAAGGTATTTACCATGAAACACACTTTTTCCAGGGATATTTACTTAATCGTGAAACAAGCGTAGGTCAGATGCCACGTAGTACTTTGGGTAGATCTCTCTCTCTCTCTCTGTCTGTTTGGTATTTTTACGTTGCATGGAACCATTAGTTATTCCACAACGGGACCTTAGGCTTTACGTGACTTCCGAACCACGTTGAGAGTGAATTTCTATCACCAGAAATACACATCTCTCACTCCTCAGTGAAATGGCCGAGAATCGAACTCGCGGAATTTGGGCAGATTTTTATTGGTAGCGTAGTCAGGTTTTTATGAAATCTTAAACGTATCTCTTTCCCTTGAATGTGCTTCAGTATATGTAAACACTGAGACTTGTAAATCTGTCAGGTGGTAGGATGAAGAAGTTCAGTGTTCTTGTGATACCGTTTAATGCATTTGTATTTAGCATAAAAATTTGATCAAGATCGTTAATCATAAAATAACAAGATCTATTATCTTATTTGCTTTTCTTGCAAGTATATATATGTAGTTTGTTATCATGAACGAAACTAATCATTTCCTGTAAGTTATGAATATTGACGGAATAAGTTCAGTATAGCAAATCGTCGATATCATAAAGACCGCTTCTGCATTCACTTAGTATTTACATCAAAATGTTTGGTGCAATATCACCCTATTAAAGTAGAGAGAGAGAGAGAGAGAGAGAGAGAGAGAGAGAGAGAGAGAGAGAGAGAGAGAGAGAGAGAGGCAAAACTTTGGATTTGAAAAAAACAAAAGGTTGAATTGTTCGTTGTCTTCAGCCGGAACAAAATGCGGACAACAGTAGTAAGGTTGAAAAGAGAGTTCGGAGAAAATGAAAAGGGAAGCTGTGGTGTCGTATAGTAAGCTGTACCAGGTCAACATGGCGGAACGCACGAGATTATGAGGGTTGAATAACATCATTTCTCTCTCTCCCTTTCTCCTATCTCTCTCTCTTTCTCTCTTAGACTCAGCCCCACGTGTTTCTCGCCCAAGGCTCATAATACGATCATTTGAACTATCAAATTGAAACGTATTCTTACCGGAGGGGAGTCTCCCACTTATGAGTCATCCATCTAGGATGACAGAGCAAGTTTTCCCGCCAAAAATGACCTTATCAAGTTGGTTTTTACAACTATAATAAATATTTATTTTCCGGTTTATTTAATATCGATGGAGTTTTTGCATCAGCGTTCATTTTGAATGAATTGTTTTTCTATTTAGTTATAGAAAAGCGCCTAGAATTTCCGTCTATTTTGTACTAGAAGTGAGAGCTACAATGCGTTGGCAACTATATCTAGTATTACCATACCGTGAATTGACAATGTACTCACAATCATTGTGCTAGTTCCCAAGATGAAAATAATAATAATGACAACATCAATAATAAAAAGGTGTCCCAAAAGGCTAAGCAAACAGACCGAAATGGTAGCTATTTACACGAAAAATGAAGACAAGACAAAAACAAGGCAGTTTATGACATACACTTACGAAACACTGATGAGGTATGGAACTGCATTTACTGAGACCAATGATTTCTTTTTAATAATGAAATGATACCGTGATCTCTCTCTCTCTCTCTCTCTCTCTCTCTCTCCCCAACCCCTATGAATACAATCACACACATATATAATATATACATGTATATATGCATGTATGTATATATATATATATATATATATATATATATATATATATATTAGAGAGAGAGAGAGAGAGAGCGAGAGAGAGGATATTGTTGCCCTGACTTTCTCCGGACTAAGGTGTCGTTCGTTGTAAGGGGAAAAACGTGTAATATATATATCCCGGGGAAAGGCACACGTCACGGAGACTAACCGCTACGGAAACACGCGCACACACTAAGTGGATTGCGGTAAATCCACCTGAAATGTTACCGTAATAGCATTAGGGATGAGAAGAGCAACATTTACAACCTGTAGTCTATTTCTCCTCTCATAAAACGACTCCGTTTAATTCTGTGCCGTTTTCATCACTCGTTTTATAGTTTTAGCCTTTTTTTTTAAGTTTCTGAAAGCTTTTAAATACAAAAACGTCAGTGTTTCAAGTGTATGATTGTATGATTTGAATTGAACATGGAATTTAGGTCAAAGGCCAAGCACTGGGACCTATGAGGTCATTCGGCGCTGAAACGGAAACTGACAGCGAAAGTTTGAAAGGTTAACAGGAGGAAAATCTCACAGTTGCACTATGTAATAAATGTTAAGAGAAGGTGGAAAGTAAGATGGAAGAGAATATGAAAGGAGGTACAGTAAAAGGAACGAAAGGGGTTGCAGCTAAGGGCCGAAGGGACGCTGCAAAGAACCTTAAGTAATCCCTACAGTGCACCGCATGAGATGCACTGACGGCACTAACCCCCTAGGAATACCAAACTCTCTAATAAATATGTTTCAATATTTTTCACCCTTTCAAACTCTCTTAATGAACATGTCTCTAAAACTTCCAGGATTTACTTCTGTATTCAGAAATGAAAATTAACCTTCATACAGAATAGATAACTCACTAATACCTTCATCTAACAATGTTGGTAAAGCAAATTTGGTCCAGAGGTCCACACATTCCAATTATTACATTCATACCTAAGTACACTTTCGTAAGGTCCTGTGTAGGCCTAAGGCCAACTTTAATCTGTTCTTCCGTATGGTGTTTTTACGTTGCATGGAACCAGTGGTTATTCAGCAACGGGACCAACGGCTTCACGTAACTTCCAAACCACGTCGAAAGTGAACTTCTATCACTAGAAATACTCATCTCCCACCCCTCAGTGGAATACCCGAAAATAGAATTCGCGGCCACCGAGGTGGCACGCCAACACCATACCGACCAAGCCACTGAGGCACTATCCAACTTTAATCTAAACCATCCACTAATACCTTTATGCAATCTAAGTTTTATATTGCAAGACACCCGTCTCCTGTTGCAAGGCTTTCACAGAACTCCGGTAGTTAGCCTCTTGTTTTTATATGCTTTGCGGTTCATAATGTTATTTCATTATGAGAAATAACATTAATTTCTTACAAATATGAATCTCTACAGTTTCTTTACGCTTCATAATATCAGTCATCTACTCATTTCCATAACCTTACCTTTGTTAATATTCGCATTCAAACTACAGCCATTAAAAAAAAAAAAAAAAGCTTTCCTATTCTTCCAAACACCTTCAAAGTCAAGGGACAAATATTTTTTTATTACTGTTATTAACTTCAATGCGAACAAAATCATCAAATTCATCCTTCTGAGATGGAAAGACTTCTACATATGCTCTTGTGATCGTATTATGTAATGAGTATTTTGTTTAATTACTTTACGTCACATACTATAGTGTAGTCTTTTAAAAGATAAGAAATATTTTAATGTAAAAAGTCGTACGTAGAAAAATATATATATATACCTTAAAACGCATCCAGTTTTTTACGCAAAATATACTATTCTCGTTTATAATTACATTATATGCACACACACACACACACACACACACACACACACACACACACATATATATATATATATATATATATATATATATATATATATATATATATATATATATATAATGTATCCATACATGTACATACACATACATATATAAACATACAATATAGACGTGTATAGATATATACATATACATATATATATATATATATATATATATATATATATATATATATATATATATATATATATATATATGTGTGTGTGTGTGTGTGTAGTGGTGGTCTGTGTATGTATGTATAGTACTATATATATTATCTATATATATAGAATGTATCCATACATGTCATATTAAACATACAAGATAGACGTACAGACATATATATATATATATATATATATATAATATATATATATATATATATTATATGATATTATATATATATATATAGAGGAGAGAGAGACGAGAGAGAGGACGGGGTGGGGGGGGGGGAGGTAGGATACAGGTCTAACTGCACAATTATAATTATGTCAAAGGCTAAAGATTTACCGAGGTCTTATTGTATAGTTTTCAACAGATACTTTTGGCATTTAAAATATGTGTGTGTGTGTGTGTCTGTGTATGTATATATATATATATATATATATATATATATATATATATATATATAGTAATATATTATCTATATATATATAATGTATCCATACATGTACATATATAAACATACAAAATATAGACGTACATAACATACTAGATATATAAAATATATATATATATATATATACTATATATATATATATATATATATATATATATATATATATAGATAGGACGAGATTGAGAGGATAAGATAGAGAGAGAGAGAGAGAGAGTGAGAGAGATGACAGAGACGGGGGGGGGGGGTGGGGGGGGGGGGTGTAGGAATACATGTCTAACTGCACAATTATAATCATGTCAAAGGCTAAAGATTTACCGAGGTCTTATTGTATAGTTTTCAACAGATACTTTTCATTTAAAACAAATGAATTTTGCGATTCTTGTCTGACAAAACTAAGAATTTTATTACAACAAAACACCGTCATGTCTTAAGTGACGCCAGAAAATCCATTCTGATGTCATAATACACGTGTAAGGGAACTTACTCTACGGGGTATTCAATAAAATGAATTATTGTAAAGGAAAATGAAAAACTTCGTCGAGTTGGATCGCTTTTGTAAAATGATTTTCTCTCATATCGCTTTTTTTCCACCATCTCTTCAAAGTAACTGGAATGCAGAGTAAAGTTTGATATATATATATATATATATATATATATATATATATTTATATATATATATATATATATATATATATATAATATATATATAGATATATAGATATATATATATTATATATAAATATAAAAAACAACATAAACATAATATAGTATAATATATATATATATATATATATATACACACACATATATATGATTGTATGTATTTTTATGTATATACGGTAAACATTAGCTTTGAGTTATGACCCTATATTATTACATGATTATATACTGTAGAGTTGCGTCAGCATAACTAATTAATATAATTGATAATTCATCTAACACTGACATAAGTCCACGTAACACTCGCGGTCAAGGCTATGCAGAAAACATAGAAAATAGAATTTATTTTGCTTTCAATAAATAATATCACATCTATTACGAATCACTAAAAATAATAGCAATCATATCAAACACAGGCATTATCACTTTAACAATAATAATAGTAATGATAATAAAATCATCATCATCATCGCAAAAATCATGTGCACTAAAATAAATTATGAACACTTCTTCGCCAAGTTTCCCTATGACGTCACAAAAAATTTCCCATGAGTCACGAACAGGTCTGACGGAACTATGCAAAGCGAGCTGTACTCTACGTTTCACAACTCCCGGAACAGTTACGTCATCGATCCGAGTGTATATATCTTACCTGCTTATCATCATTAAGGAATTCAGCCGACTTACCCAGAATCGCTGGATTAAATCGTTTGATTCAGTGGTGAAACTTGCCAAGTGATTACAGAATTCGGAAACCTGTTTATCTTAACGATCCTAACAAACATCTCATTGAAATGTGATGTTTATTGAAGACTGTTTGAACAGGTAAATAAACAAATGATAAAAAATAGTAATAATTCTATGATTAAAATCAATTATTCACCTAAAATTGCCTCAGAAATATAAACGTGTTTAACATTTTAGAAAAAATAATAGTGACCAAACGACAAGGAACTAGAAAATAATAAAAAAAAAATGCGACGAAGTTTCTCCGGCGCAATCAAGTTTCCAGTACAACGAATAATCAAGGCCACCGAAAATAGATCTATCTTTCGGTGGTCTCTATATAAAACTGCACGAGCCGCGGCCCATGAAACTTAAACCACTGCCCGGTGGTATGTCCTAGATAGTTACCAAAAGCACGATTATGGCTAACTTTAACCTTAAACAGAATAAAAACTACTGAGGCTAGAGGGCTGCAATTTAGTACGTTTGATCATTGGAGGATGGATGATCACCATACCAATTTGCAGCCCTCTAGCCTCAATAGTTTTTTTTTAAGATCTGAGGTCGGACAGAAAAAGTGCGGACGGACAGACAAAGCCATCTCAATAGTTGTCTTTTACACAAAAGTAAGAAAAACGTATTGCGCACACAATCAAGTCGACGTATCTCAAAAGGTTTCTTTTTATGTACGTATTCAGTGACATTCAACATTCAGTTCACGGTCGGATCTTTATAGGGCTTACAGAAAGTGTTTATATTTCAATCTCAACATTTCAGAGAATTAAAGCATAAATGAATAGCCAGTTCAAGTTTACTATCATGATGATAATGATAAGCATCATTAAGCATTTCTTTACATACTGATACGGACCACGGATCTCAAAATTGGAAAAGAAGAGTTGTTAGGCTTAAATTTTTTCCTTTTTTAAATTTAGTCTTTGATTCACCTGTGATAGAGTATATTATATATATATATATATATATATATTATATATTTTTTTTTTTTTTTTTATATTATATATATATATATATATATATATATAATATATATATATATATAAAATCATTGAACACTGAATACGTGTGACCGCTTGCAGGGATCAATAAAAATGCACAAAACAATTTTTGCCACTAAAATCTCCTAGATTAGATTAGATTATAAAATTTTTGGCACATAGCCAAACGCCGGAGCCGAGAGGCCATTCAGCGCATATATTTCTAAAAGAATAAAAAAGTCACTGTCGTACAAACAAACATACACACAACCGATCTTACATACAAATCATTCATTCATAAAAACCAAACAAGAAACCTAATACAATTAAGAGAAAATCACAATTCATAAAAAAGATTAATATTTTTTTAAAATGTCATTATTTGCTCTGCCTGAGCACCTTCACCTAAAATATCGGCAAGTGTCTTATTTGCCAGCAAACAAGCCCTACATTTGGTTTCAAAATGAGGGCACTCCACCAAAATATGCACCACAGTCAAATCCACATGACAGGTGGAACAGCGAGGAACCTGCCTATCCGCTCCACTCATCATTAGATACCCGTGAGTATATTTAGTGTGGCCAATACGTAAACTAGCTAAAACTATCTCAGACCTTCTATCCATCCGGCTATGAGGCCAAGGATGAACAGAAGGCCTAATCGACTTTAATTTAAGATTATTATCTAAAGTAAACCAGTGGGCCTGCCACTGGTCTCTACAATAAAATCGAATGGTACTTTTAAAATCGGAAACAGGGACGCCCATGTTGGAAATGTCCCTAAGCCTAGTTGCAGCCTTAGCAGCAGCGTCGGCTCGCTCATTCCCAACAATTCCAACATGGGACGGAGCCCAACAAAACCTAACAGAAAAACTTCTTCTATTAATTAAAAGATTAAACCAATCTTGTACTTCTTGCACTAAAGGGTGGCAAGAGACTAGGCTTTTAAGAGAAGATAAAACACTCAAAGAGTCGGTAAAAATGGTAAAAACCTTGTTAGTACAAGAACTAAAAGAAATGTATTTAAGAGCAGTCAAAACTGCCAGCAGTTCAGCTGTAACAACAGAAGAATTAGATGGAAGCTTCTTTTTAATTATATTATCACTAGTCACTACAGAGCAACTAACACCATCAGAACCCTTCGAGCCATCAGTATATATATGATGAGAATCACCATGTTCGGAAGCATGGTCCAAGAAACTTTCCCTCAACTGATCACCAGAATTGTTGCTCCTGCTGTCCCTAATTGGGCAGATCTCTAGGCATGGTCTATTCCAAGGAGGAAACTTTGAGGGCGAAATTTCAGCTACTGCAGGAGGTAGTAATCCCACCTCCCTAGCATAGCTTGCTAGTCGAACTTCAAGTGGCTTTGGCAGTCTAGGTCTATTTGGGGCTTTATCAGTTGGTTCTCTAACGTATTTATAGTTGGGGTTCAGCTTTGACGTAGTACTCTTGATAGGACTCTTTAGCCTAATTCCTCCCTACGGATAAATAGTGAGGGAAAACCTGACTCAACATATAGGCTTTCTACTGGTGAAGTTCTATAGGCTCCCTTACAAATACGTAAAGCCATATTATGGACAACATCTAATTTCTGCAGTGTTGTCTTGCATGCACAACCAAAAACTTCACAACCATAATCAATTTTGCTTAGGCATAAAACCTGGTACATCCTCACAAGGGTGATTCGATCTGCCCCCCAATTAAAATTAGACACAACTTTAAGAATATTAAGACGAAGCTTCACGTTACATACAACTTCATTAATATGTTGAGTAAAAGTTAATTTTTTATCAAATATAACACCTAGATACTTAATGCTATCTTCATAAGGTAAAATGGAGCCATTTAAAAACAATGTAGGGATCTCTTCCGCTCTTCTTAATTGACAAAATTGTATAGCTTTGGTTTTTTCTAGTGAAAACTTGAACCCTTTAGTACTGGCCCATAATGTTGCAGCATTAATAGCAGTCTGGATCTTCTGACAAGCTTCGACTGCTGTAGACTTACTACAGATTATTGCATAATCCTCAGCAAAGGCCAGACCATGCACCCCGACAGGAACTTGTTCTAGTAGACCGTTGACAGCTACATTAAAGTGTTGGACTTAGGACGCTTCCCTGAGGTAACCCTTCTTCTTGAGGGAAAGCTGAAGAAATGTAAGAGCCCACTCTTACTTTCAGGAAACGTTCTGACAAAAAATCTTTAAGACAATAGAACAAATTACCCACAATACCCCACTCAACAAGTTGCATAAGAATACCCCCTCGCCAGGTAGTGCCGTAGGCTTTTTCTAGGTCAAAGAACACTGCAACAGTCTGGTTTTGTACAGCAAAAGCATTCTGTACCTCCATAGTAAGGAACATCAAAGGGTCAGAAGTACATCTATTTTTCCTAAGCCAAACTGCCGATTAGATAAAAGATTCTTCGAATCCAAATACCACACAAGTCGAGCATTGACCATCCTCTCATAAATCTTGCTAACACAAATAGTTAGAGCAATTGGCCTATAGTTCTTAGGAAGGAAGGAATCTTTAAAAGGTTTTAAAACAGGTACAATAATCGATATCTTCCAAGACTCTGGTGAAGTTTCTGAAAGCCAAAAACTATTTAAAATGTCTAAAAAAAATTGTTTTATACTTATAGGCAAATTAAAAATCATTGAGTACAGTATATCATCTTCCCCAGGAGATGTTGGGGAAGATAACGAGAGTGCATGATCTAATTCTTTCATGGTGAAAGGAAGATTATACGACTCTGAATTTAAACTAACAGGAGGAACAACCGTGGTACCATCCCTAATATTCCTGAATGCAGGAGAGTAATGTAGGGCACTAGATATATTGGAGAAATGCCTACCAAAGGTTTCTGCAACTTCTCCAGAATCAGATATGAGGAAGCCATCAATTTTCAATATAGGGAAGGGAGATGGAAAAACTTTCCCTTGCACCATTCAGATTCTGTTCCAGACTTATGACATAGGGGAATCATATTTTAATTCACTTATATATCTGATAAACGATTCCATCTTTGCTTGCTTAAATGTTTTCTTTTGCTTAGCAAGAGCTCTTTTAAAGATAATTTTATTGACCAAGCAAGGAAATCTACGATATCTCTTGTAGCAAGTTCTTGTTATCTTTTGGCTCAAGGTGCATGCATCACTCCACCAAGGTACTAGAGGACGCCGAGGTTTACCAGAAGTTCGAGGAATAGACAGCATGGCACCACACAGCAATATACTGATTAAATACTCATAAGCAGATGTTGGGCTCTGAAAATCATTTATCTCTTGATCAACTTCAGTAGATTTTTTTAATAATCCCCAGTCAGCCTTCCCTACCTTCCATTTTGGTAAACATGAAGATGGAATATTTTTCATAAACTTTAAGTGAATGGGCCAATGATCACTTCCATGATCATTCTGGTCTACTACCCACTGGTAATCTAACCTCAAAGACGAAGAGCAGATAGTGGGGTCAATGGCTGAATCAGTATTATGAAAAACATCATGTCTTGTAGGGGAACCATCATTCATTAAAGTGATGTCATTTAAGTCAAGCAGCTGTTCTATTATTAAACCCCACTGGTCGCAGTTTGGCTCTCCCCAAAGGGTGTGCTTGGCATTAAAATCCTCCATCAGAATGAAGGGTTTAGGAAGCTGGTCTATCAACGTCTGTAGATTGGTTAATTCTAGCTGATGGGGATTACCCTGCGCATCCTGCAATCTATTTTCCAATGATGGATCAAGGTAGAGAGAACAAATTGTGATCCATTTATAATTGAAAATTTGAACTGCACAAGCCTGCAACACAGTGTTCAATTGAACAACTCTGTAATTAACAGACTTACGGACTATGATGCCTGTGCCTCCCTGAGCACGTACATCCATCAGGGGTGGAGACCTATGAAATGAATAATTAAAACCCACGTTGGGAGTTTGCTCCCCCAACTTTGTCTCTTGTAGACACATCGCAGAAAGATTATGTTCCTTAAACAGAACCCGAACTTGCTCTCTATTTGGTATAAAGCCACGGATGTTCCATTACATGAGAGCCATTGTTTAGAGGATGGGATCTTAAAATTTTCTACCAATTTAGGAATGTGTCCTGGTGAGAGAGATTTTATCAGTTTTACCAAATATACTTGATCTAGATCTAGGTGTTATTGATCTTTTAGATGATGGGCCTTCACTTGCCCTTCCAGTTTTGCTTTTATTTTTCCTATGATGGCTGAGTGACCGAGAATGAGGCAAAGAGGGAGAAAGGGCCATCTTCTAACAAATAAAGAGGGCCTCCATCTCCTCACCGTCATCTCCACGGTGCACTGTAATGACAGGATCAGGTGAGGGCTCAATGTCAGGCAATGTCCCTGTCAGAGAGAAGTCGTCAACATATTGAGATCTGGCTTGAACCCCTGAACCAACAGGGTCCCCTGGCTTGACCAGAGTCTCTGCAACATGAGGAGCCCTGCCAGAGGGGGCATGAGAAGCCCCACTAGGGAGGCCGTGGGGAGCCCCACCAGAGGGGGCGTGGGAAACCCCATTAGGGGGCGCACGGGGAGCCCCACCAGAGGGGGCGTGGGAAACCCCATTAGGGGGTCCCCGGGAAGCACCACCTGAAGGGGCACCAGAAGTAGCAATATCTGACTGTTGTGCCTTCAAGGCATCTGAATAAGTTTTCCTTCCCAACAGCTTCTTGGCCTGTCCCACACTGATGTGTTCAGCAATAGATTTAAGTAATGCCTCTTGTTCTTTTTTGAATGCACTGCATTTCTTATCTCGGGCTCGATGTTCACCCTTACAGTTCACACAAATTACCGGTCCAGAACATTCCTTGTGCTCAGGCTTGCCACACGATTCACAAAGTTTATTCCTGGTGCAAACATTACAGGAGTGTCCAAAACCAAAACATTTAAAGCACTGGAGCACTCTCGGTCTATAAGGACGAGCTTTCATAATTTCATTGTCAAGAACAATTTCAGATGGCAAAAAAGGACTTAATAATGTTAAAATAACCATCGACGAGCAGGGCACTTTGAAAACCTTCCAAACCACATCTGGACACATCTCCAAAATTTCCTCTTCATCCATTTCATGTAAATCTTCATTGAAGATGACATCCTTTGCATAACTAAAATTATAGTGAGGTTTTACCTCTTTTATCATACCCTCGGGATCAAGCTTTAAATTTAGGAGCATTACTAATTGAACATTGGTCTTGGCATGAACTAAAAAACTATTACGCCCAAAGAGAGTTACTTCTGGACTCCCAACATTGCCGATCTTCTGGCTTACCAACCTTTTCACCTTGAAGAGGTTGCCTCTCTCACTATGTGTTGTAATAATCAACCACTTAAGTGATCTGGAGGTTTTACTTATTTTACTAGAATCTTTATTTTCAGTTGGTGGTCTATATATCTCTAGATACCTAGGGACTTCTTCTGCCTCTACAAGTCCAACACTCATAGAATCTGACCTAAACTCTCTGTAGGCTCTGTGAGCTTCCGATTCGTTGTTGAAAAATATCCAAAATTCAAAAAAACCATAATTTTTGCCAAGTCTATTCCGTAATTCTTTTACGTTCCCAAATTTACAAAATTTATTAAATAGGGCTTCATGATTCCAGTCTAAAGGGACTGGTTTCACATACAAAATGTTTGTAACAAGGAGCTCATTTGAAAAAGGCTCCAAAGTCACAATGGAGGAATTACCAGAATTTTCCTTGTCCTTGCCTAAGTCGTCAACAGAAGGTTTTAATGTCTCCATGAGACGAATAATTGATGATTCATCCAGGTAGGCCCCCACCCACCATGGAGCCACATTTAGAGGACAGTGTTGTCCCATACAGGGCTGCCCTAGGGGTACCACCCAGATATGCACCCCAACCTCAGTGCTTAAGGCGTCATGGTGTCCGTCGAGATCAGACCCAGCACTAAGAGCAGGGTTTGACATCTAAACTTTCCCCTCACTCGACCACGTTAGGTACTCGAGTTCTACGGGTGAGGTGGCATGCTAACGATCCTCACCCTCCATCAAATCCAATGGACAAGTCCAAATCATGTCCAAAACCAATCCAAAAGTCATCAACATAAAAACCGTACCTTATAGGGGAAGGAAGCAGAAGGATGAAACGTTTTTGGTAAAAGGAAAAGGGCTGACTTATTTGGTTGGATCAACAGCTGGGCACCGAGACCCAGCGAGAAAGCAGTTCCCACCAGGCATCAGGGCCCAGCTGCTGAACCCTAAGCCCCCCCCTCCTCGGCAAGGCTTCAGCATCTGGGGGTAAAATCTCCTAGAGGATGCTTGGAGGTAAGAGACGATGGTTCTATCCCTGATGTCAATATAAATACAATGTTGAATTGATGAATGAGCTAAATAATGTACATAATAATGCGACGTTACTAAAAAGATTCCTTCCTGGTTTTTAGCCGATACCTTAGAGAACTGACAGCTGTATATGCCACTTCCCAAGAACATTCTCATAGAATTAATAAAAAATGTGTGGAATTTGAATTCTCAGGTCAATATACTTCAAAAATCTTTGGTAACCTTTCATATCCAGTGTTAAGACTTTTTTCATATGAAATTTTTCCAAAGTGAAATATGAAACAAAATCAAACGTGAACTCCGAAATCGACCACAGAATAAAAAGTGCTCGCATAAACTGGAGATTGTCACTGAGGATATGGTGACAGGATGATTAGTGAGGAGGTTAAAGGAAAGTTATATGAACGTAGATAGATTACGGACTCTAGAAGCGGCCAATGAAGAAAGCCCGAGAACGGAAAGTGGATGTGGCAGCGAAGAGGATCTTGTGATGTGTGTGTGGTCACAGGATGAGATACGCTCAGAAATGAATTCATTAGAAGAACAGCTAAGGTAGAGAAAGTGTTGAAGAACACCAAGGAGAGAAGTTTGCCGTGGTTTGATCACGTCATGCTTGGAGAAGATCATTTGCAAAAGTTTTCAGCATGGAGGTGGAGGGAAGGAGAAGCAGAGGAAGGCCAAAATTCAGTGGAAGCCTAAAATAGCAAATGACAGGTGGAAGAAACGTTTCAGGTGTGAGGAAGCCTTGGACAGGGGAAATTGGGGAAGGCTCTTATGATGCAATAACCCCATGAAGAAATGGATGAAGCTGAAGTAACAGAAGATGATGATGTTGGTTCCAGGAATCTTATCTCAGAAGTATTGCTGGCAGCTGGAACTCTCCTGAGGCCCCCGTCTACGTCAAAGGGCAGAGGACAGAGGACCCTGCCTGCCTCACAAGGCAGAAGCAAGTGGAAGATTCTAAAGTCAAGGGTCCTCTGCCGTTTGAGATAGGCGAGGACCCCTGCCCTTTGAGGCAGGCGGGGTCCTCTGCCCTTTGAGGCAGATGGGGTCCTCGTCCTCTGCCCTTTGAGGCTGGTGGGGACCTCTGCCCTCAGCGGCATGCGGGGTCCCCTGCCCGCTGCTGCAGCAGGCAGGTTCCTCTGCCCGCTGGTGCAGCAGGCAGGGTTCCTTCCTTGCCCACTGCAGCGGCAGGCAGGGTCCCCTTCCCACTGCTGCAGCAAGCAGGTTCCTCTGCCTGCCGCAGCAGCAGGGTACCCTGCCCACTGCTGCAGTAGGCGGGTTCCTCTGCCCGCTACAGCAGCAAGAGGGGTCCCCTACCCGCTGCTGCGGCAGGCAGGTTCCTCTGCCCGCTGCGGCGACAGGCGGGGTGGGGTCCTTAGCAGGCAGGGTCCCCTACCCACTGCTGCAGTAGGCGGGTTCCTCTGCTCGCTACGGCAGCAGGCGGGGTCCTGTAGCAGGCAGGGTCCCCTGCCCAATGCTGCAGTAGGTAGGTTCCTCTGCCCGCTACTGCAGCAGGCGGGGTCCCCTCCCCACTGCTGCGGCAGGCAGGTTCCTCTGCCCGCTACAGTGGCAGGCCGGGTCCCCTACCCGCTGCTGCGACATGCAGGTTCTTCTGTCCTTATAGGCAGGTGGGGTCATCTGTTCTTTGAGGCAGGCTGGGTCTTCTGTCCTTTGAGGCAGGCGGGGTCCTCTGTCCTGTGAGGCAAGCAGGGTCTTCTGTCCTTAGAGGCAGGTGGGGTCCTCTGCCCTTTGAAACGGCGGGGTCTTTTGCACTGTCACTATTCATCTCAGTAACCTTTAAAACTATGTCGTTGTCGGTTATTTTCACATGTCACCCCCTTCCCACCCCATCTCACCCCCTTTTTATTGGGGCTACGGCTTGATAACTATTTTGGAGCAATGCAATTATCACCAATAGCGTACTTTTCAAAATTGTACCAAATAAGAAAGTTACCTTCTGGGGGTTAGGGGTGGGTGGGTGGCTAGGAGGGTTTAGAGGTAATACATTTTTAGGGGGTTATATATGTTTTTAAGAAAATGTAATTAGACTATGTTCGAACCCATTGTTAGCCAAATTTCATACTGATCGGTTCACTTGCAACAAACAGACAAACAAACAGACGTTTTTTCCATATATATATATATATATATATATATATATATATATATATATATATATATATATGATAATATATATATATATATATACATATACATAATAGCTGATATCTTTGTAATAGTTTTGTTCATAGTACAGGGCACCGTTTCAGCATGAACAATGACCAGCAATATATATATATAGATATATATATATATATATATATATATATATATATATATATATATATATATATATATATATATATATGTATATATACCTCATCTTTACATTAGGCATTGTCCATATTACACGGCGTCTATTCAACATAAACAATGACTTGCAAAACAAAATCAATTAATATTAATCTGGACAGTTACTGAGCAAGTTCCAAACAAGTTCCAGTGCGGACTTCTCTAGCATACATCTTGTAAACAACTGAAACTTTCCAATCAGATATTTTAGACCCCTCATATATTCTTTTAACATTCAATATCATTATGTAGAAAATCCGTTCCTCCTAAGAAAATTAGTCACTAGAAGAAATGAGAAATAAACAAACGTCATAGCTATATTACCACACTCATGCCAAGGGTTCATCAACAATAAAACTGTAAACAATAACGTATGTGCATTTTCTAATTTTTGTATAAAATCTGTAATTAACTATGGCCATTTATCTTACACTTACTGAATTTTAAGGCCCTTTCCGTTACAATAAATCTAAAACTAATATTTTTCCTAGGTCCCAGCATTCCCCTTGATACCATCGAATTATAATTTGTATTATCAATAGCTTTCCTCTTCCATTCTTTCCACAATACCAAACCATCTCATAACAATTTGATCAGTCTTGTCACCTATGTTCTACTTTTATCTTATCATCTTTACACGTCTTCCCCCCCCCTTTTTTTTTTTAACTCATCTTACCCCACATGTAATAGTAGATATTCAAATTCAGTTTCCATATTTTTCGTTTCCATGGGGACGGCATCCAAGAACACTTTTATGGGGAAATATGGGTTTTCATCCTTTCGTCCATTCTATATCCATATGTGTTATGGCAAAAGTTCATCATCAAGGCCTTCCATTTTCCTTTCGAGGTACACTCAGTAACGCCATTTCACTTCAGTCTTCCATCTCCGCTGACAATTCTGTCTCATATCTTTTGCATATTATTATCATCATAAAGGTCTCACCTACATAAAGATTCCCTTTTCACTCACTCTTCCAAAATATCTGATTAGAAGTCAACCATTCTATCATAACTCTACTCTGCTTTTAATGTGTTTTTAATCTTCTCGTCCTGGAATCACTTCCTTTCATCGGTGCGTGTAGCTTCTCTTCACTGTTACCAATCAAAACAGTATCAACCTCAGGCCTCTATGATTCTAGTATATTCCAATCCCAGTCCCTTCTCTTTTCCAGTAAAAGTTTCATCTCTATCTGTTCTTTCCAACCCTTCCTTATCACTCCATTCACAAGAATACTAAACAGTCAAGGATAAATAAACACCTCCCTGTGACGTACTATTATACCTTTAAACACTATGAATACCTTTATCTCCCAAAATCTTTGTCACCTACATTTTTATAAATCTCAGTAAAGAACGTAATGGCAAAAGGGCTTCGTCAAAATACCTAGGCGCTACAAGCCCTGCATACCCAAGAATACCACATCTGGTCTCCTTTATTCAACGTTCTAATCAAAGAGCACATAGGCGACCGTGCCCCGATACCCATATATCTATGGGCACGACAGGTTTTCCTCGCCACCCACACTCCATACATAACCCAGGCTAGTTCATCCATTCTACCGTAGCAAGGTGTCCCTTACAGAAGACCGACAAGTTCTGGCGTATAATAATGAGGAGGCGAGGAGGAGGAGGAGGGGGAGGAGGAAGCCAAGGAGGAGAAGGTGAGATTTCATCTCCCATTACGACGTGAGAGGCTGTTCTCACCCGTATCTTTGTCGGGGCGCCGCGAAGGTACCAATTACCTGTGTGCTGCGCTTCTGTTAGTCACGGCCTCGTCTATATTTCCTCCTGCTTCCACCCACTCCTGGACACACCCACGTACTCCCACGACCCCCCATCTCCAATCTCACCTGTTTCCTCGTGTATTCCCTCACCCACGCCCCCTTCCCCCTTCCCTCTTACACACAACACTCGCCATCCATAACGAGAGACGCCTACCACATGGTTTCCTATGGGACTGGATCTCTACTGGAACTGGTGCACAGGTGTCCCCGCCGGAAATGGCGTAGAGGACACGGGTTCGATGGCATAAACAGGTCAACGAAGAGGAGGAGGCAAAGCCTGGAGTTTAGATCGTTTTACGCTTTAAAGGGGCTTAAAAAGATACAGGGTTTAATCGGTATTCCGCTTTTTGGAAAGTTCCTCAACGGGTTCTTCAGACTGCAGAGCTAAATTCTAGTTGCAAGGTTAACATTTTAAAATTCTAAGCCACACGGAGTCATGTCATTAACTTACTGAGGAGGAGAGTCTAAAGTAAAACGTATATTAATCATATCTTTGCAAACTAAATAAAATATCAATAAAGAAACATCACTCTTATGATAATAATGTTAAGCATAATATGGGTGACAGAATATCTGGCACGAGGTTAGAGTAAACGCATCCTTTTACTAAACGCAATCACCGAAACAAATGTTTGCGTGCAGTATCCTCTTTGCAGTATCGGACAAAATACAAAAACAAGTAACAAATGCGCTGAACTTTCTTTGGCGTAACCGAGTTTTCCATACTGTTGAGCTGTAACCCCTGACACTTTCATCCAAGCACGATCATACCTAACTTTAACCTTAAATCAAATAAAAACTACTGAGGCTAGAGGGTTTCAATTTGTTATGTTTGATGACTGGACGGTGGATGATCAGCATACCAATTTGCATCCCTCTAGCCTCAGTAGTGTTTAAGATCTGAAACCGGACAGAAAAAGTCATCTCAATAGTTTTCTTTTACAGAACACTAAAAACTACCTTGCAATTCACTTAAATACAGATTTTATAAGTTTTCATAACATGAAGATTAGCGGAATTCGTCTGTACACAAGAAGAAAAAAAAGAAGGCAAAATACAATAAAAAAAAAAAGGTAGAAATACATTCTCAATCTTACCCATGATCCCATCGGAATTTCCTTTTTCACTACAGGCTCTGATTGAATTTCTCATAACGGCTTCTCAACCTGTTTCAGTGCTACATACGTAGCCCTATATTATAGGCTACTTTTCTCATGACAAATAGAGTTAAGGCGGGGGTGTTGAAGACAGAGAAATACATGGATGGACTAAGATGAGTAACAGCGGAAGACCTGATTTAGGTGAGAACAAGGCGTGATCCGATCTCCAGCTTACTCGGGCGCGTACTAAAATCTACAGTCAATTGTGCATTGCTTCCCCAACGTAAATTAAAACAAATACGCTATACTTTATGAGAAATAATCGTTCTGTACTATTTAACATGCACATTATTTATTTTTTTACATTTTCATTTTAATAAATAAATCATAAATATCCTATTCGAAAATTCCTGAATCTTTAACTCAATGTGATACACCTTTATCCAACCTTTTAAGGCTTTTCCGTAGGGCTTTCCTAACCCCACCCCCCACAAGAAAAGCAGCAAGAACAACAACAATGATAATAAAAACAATAATAACAACAACAAAATAGCTTGTAGGCTTACGTATTTTATCACAAACTTCAAGGAAGAGAAAAACACTGAGGGAAAAGAACCACAGGGTTCCACACAACTCCTAAAAATACTAATGAATTCGAAAATGACTTCGTTAGGATCTAATATTTATTACATTACATTAAATTGTCAAAGTACAGCCATTCATTATTCACCTATTCATATTTTCACTTTGATAATTTTCTGCTTTCCATAAGTGGCCATTTCAGTCTGTCGAAGGTGACTTACTGGGAATAATAAGGTTTAATAATTCATTGTCAGCATAATAATGCTCGTGATACAGGACCTGGTGGTGATGTGGCAATGGTAGATACGAAAGGAGGCAAGCTTAAGAATCTGAAGTATGATATAAAGTATATCTTAGTTTTACCAGACCACTGAGCTGATTAACGGCGCTCCTAAGGCTGGCCCGAAGGAATAGATATTCTTACGGCGCTAAGGACCAATTGGTTGCTTAGCAACGGGATAGCAACGGGACCTTCAGCTTATTGTGGGATCCGAACCATATCGTGAAATGAATTTCTATCACCGGAAATAAATTCCTCTGATATCTTTTTGGTAGAGCAGGGAATCGAACCCGGACTGTGAGATCGGTAGTCGAGCACGTTATCGACTCGTCCAACGGGGAACTTGAAATATGATATAAAATTGCTCATAATTTGTCAGACTGCAATGTCATGTGTTCATTATCTGATAAAGCCTTATTCCCAATGTTACTAAGAACTGGTGTTATGGAGCACAAAACCTCCCGTCAAAATTACAATTTCATATCAGTTATTGGAGTTTTGCTCTTTTACAGTAGTAATCCTCTTACAAAATAAGAAATACATATCAAGGTAATTCATAGGTAACTGTGGTTAATTGAAGCAGCGTACTATAAAAACTTCCTATTATGGTGATCCATAACTACTGTGCTGAAACTAATGCATACAAATTCTATATAGCAGCACAACAGTATTATTTCAACACTTGATAAGATTCTAAATATTTCCATAAAATATGAAGCTTTCTACAACATAATATGTAATTCTTTTAACAAAAAAAACAGCCCAACCTCCTCCCAGTCGAAGCATTATTCCTAAAATCAAAATTTTTTTTGTTTCCTTGAGATGTTAAGTCTCCTCGTAAAATATGAAGCTTAATTTTCTAGTTCTCGAATTATGATTGTGAAACGACACGAATACAGTTCGCATAACAACAATATCGCCATAGAATCAAACATGACATCCCATGCAGAAAATAAAAATCATGTTGCCACAGAATTCACTTCAATTTTGAAGGAACGCATTCAAACTGTATCGGGTTTCTTAAATTTGATATTAAAACAAAAGTACCTTGCCTTAAGTATGCGTCACCCAGTCTTCAAAGCTTTATACCAAAGTGCATTTTTGATTCACGATGGCATTTTATATCATTATTCTGAATCCGTTTCACCCGGGAAGGTGGAGCATCTTCATTTATTTCCTTTCGAATTAGAGGCTTCCAGTGGTTAATACTGTACAGAGAAATAGGAGAATTGAGAGGTCACTGTGACTAACAGAAATCCACGTACACCTGTCTGATTCACCATTGTTTCTGGAAATGAAATATCCTTCTACTCAGGGAAACCTGCGCATCAGACGTATAATTCATCTCAAGCACAGTTTATTACCATTTTTTTTTACACTAAAATCAATGTTTGAACAAAATTCACTTCAGCAAATTAACTTGCAGAAAGAAATTATTAACAGCTTCAAAATTTAACAAGCAGATTTTGATATATATATATATATATATATATATATATATATATCAGATATTGATATATATAATATATATATGCTTAAAAAATCACAGTAGATGCACTGACTTAATTAAAAAAGCGAATACCACAGGAAAATGATAGTCAGAAATCCAAGCGCTTAGTAAAGACGAAAGCGCTTGGATTTCTGACTATCATTTTCCTGTGTATTCGCTTATATATATATATATATATATATATATATATATATATATATATATATATATATATATATATTATATATATTGTGCGTGCGTGTGTCTGTGCGAAAGCTTATTGGGCGGGTATGCAGTTATAAATTATTAAAACGTTAGAAAAAGACGTTAAATATTCTAGAATGCCAACAAAGGCAGTGAACTAAAAATATTAGAACATTTGAAAAAGACGTAAAATTTCCTAGAAAATCAACAAAGATAGTGCAAAAAAAAAAAAAAAGTGGAATTGAGATACGAAACTTGAGCATTCAGTGAGGCGACTGCAGGTTTCTGGGCGTAGTCACGACATAGGAAAATGAATGAAATAAGGATGACACGACCGGCCAGGAGTAACAGTGAAGGGGGGTTGGGTGGAGAATGGAGGATGAGGGGACGAGCTCGAAGGACGGTTGCAGGAAGAACTTAAGTCCTATCATCCTTTCCTTCCTTCTCAGGGAAAGGCAGGAAGGTCAACCTTATACTCCTGGAGTTGCCATCTGTAATCCACATCCTTCTCGTCTCCCTTCTCAACGG